>NC_060272.1:31133019-31211662 GCF_021613505.1 Equus quagga
AGATAGATAGATAGATAGATAGATAGATAGATAGATAGATAGATAGATTTAAAGTCCTCCCATACATTATTATTTATTATCTTTATATTATTTTTAAAGGTCTTCATACAATATCACTTAGTGCAGACTAGGTTAAATTAACTGATGCTGCTGAAGACTCCTAAGGCTCATGTTAAGACTATAGTTTTAATATCTTGATGATAATTGAGAAGGAAGGTCATGGGGCCCATAAAAATACAAATCTATACTAACAAAGGATTTCTGAACCTTACTCTTGAATTAGGATGTGATGAAATGAGGACAGTATAGTTGGGAGTACCTCAATGTGTAGGAGAGTATGAAAAATAAGCTACCCAGTAATTATCACACCAGTTTTTCCTTGCGTGTGCTTTGGAAAAAGGGATATAGGAGAAAAGTTAACTCTGAAAAAAGCTTAAACAGAAGGAAAGTTTTTACTCATAAAAAATATTAATGAAATTATAAAAGGAAGGCCAAGGAACCAGTCTCTTGAAAGAAATTCTCAGTCCTTAACTATGTTTGCGAGTCTTTAAAAATGTTTAAGTATGATCCTTCACTTGCAAGAAGTATTGGCAGAATTTTGTTGGCATTTCCTTTAGTGTTTTTTCTGGACTGCTTTAGCATTCTTCAATTTTCCTTGGACTGTGAAAGGATATATCCATGTGGAAGTCACCAGTATTCATTAAGAAAAGATTTTACTTTGGTCAAAGGAAATTATATTCAATAAATGAGGGAGAAAGTGTCAAGTTCTGTTAGCAGAATCTGCTCACATGGAGCCATGTGCATGAGCAATACTTCCAGAAGAATTTGGCCATGGTTGGAAATTATCTCAAGACTTTAAAATAATTTGAAGTTTAAATGGAGTCAATACAAGTGAGCTGTTAATTTTTTAGCTCTGGAGAATCAGCCTTCAACCCATCTGTAGTTATTTCAATATTTCTATAGACATGATGTTCTGGGAGAATGTCCCCACTAAAACGTTATCACTAAATTGCCCCTTAAATTACAGAGTAGATGTGGATTCTTCATTTGATGCTGAGAAATTCTTCACTAAAATGCTTCCATCACATCCCCACTCCAGTCCCTTGAGTCACATCATTCGCTCTCCCCTAGAAGTAAACATTCTTATCCAATTCTGCCATCTGAAACCTGGCCTGATAGCCTAGCCCATGGTGACCACTCTGGTGTCCTGCAGCCCTTGATGCCTATGCCTCTCATTTAGAACCTGGCCATTTTTACCCTACACTTTATCCTTATTTGTCTCCATAACAAAATTATAAGCTCCTCTGGGGGCAGAAACTGTATCTTCACTTCCTTCTGAATCCCCCACAATGTCTAGATCACACCTTTGCACATAGTAGGCATTCAATAAAGACTGACTAGTATTGAACTTACTGAATATCATGAGTATCCTCCCAAATGCCACTCTATTTCTGAAAGCCACCAGCCCCTTTCGCTAGTACTGAGCGCCACCATGACTCCCTCCATCACCATCTGAGCTCTGTATAGTGGCTTGGCATTATGGAAATCCTGACTTTTGTATGACAGAAATCCAAACTTGGGTCCAGACCCAATTTTCTCCATACATATCTCTATGTAGTAGGGGAAAGAGAGAAAAATATCCTGCAGCCACTGCTGGACTTTATTTTCTTCAGGTCGGCTCCTAACAGGTATAGGCTTGTAGTTCATCTGTAATGAGACATCTGTATTTTCAATACATGCTAATTATGACCAAAAAAGGCATGCTTCCATATTACTAAAACTTCTAAGTAAAAATAAGGAGAACATATCTAATGTGGAATATTATTTCACCCACTTATCATTAGCGAAGCGCATGGTGGGGATGCAATGTGAGAATCAGTAGGACCAAAGAAATAGGGAGGCAAACCTCTACTCCTTCCTCAGGGCTTCATGGTGCCTACATTCTCTCACCAGGAAAATCACTAGGGAACCTCATGTTACCACCATTCACTACAGCATGACATTATGTATAGAAAAATAACGTGTGTGTGTGCGTTTTGGCCCTCATTCAAAATGGTTGGTTACTTAACACTTAAACAGGCTTATTATAAAATTGTTTTGCCTACAAAGCCTCCCCTTCACCAAGAAAGCACAGGAAGGAATGGTTGAGAAAAGTGGCTATGGTATAAAATCAAAAGTTGCTTTCTGTTCAGTCTCTCAGACTTTCGAAGGAATAAACTTGCTTGAGTCCATATGACAAGAAGAATGAAAAGGGCAGTAAAGCAGTGCTGTCCTGCATCAAGCAGTGGAGGCTTGAAACAGACAAATAAGTTCCCTGGTAGCATCAATCAAGTTGGGTATTTGTGTTCTTTTTGACTAAACACTGAGACAGTCATTGGAATAATGAGAAACAAGGCTGAAAAACAATAGAGAATTGCTGCCCTTTTTTCCTCCTCTACTGCCAGTTCCAAATGATAGCTATAATTCAGTAAAGATCATAGAGGCTGGCATTTATGTTGAACATCACTTCCTACCAGCCTTTTATTTACTAAATTCCTCCTAAATGAATATCTAGCTGAGGGGAGTAAATTGTATGTGGACAGCCCTATCAATAGCAAGCTAAAATATATTGGCATGATATCAAATAAATAGAGTGGATAAATATATTAGCCTGGCACAGGATTGCACATGGTGAGCTGTTTTATAGGTCTGTGGTGAAGGAATAGCAGACGTATTACAAATAAATGTACTATGCTTAATATTATTGTCTCCTGTGAGAAGGTTCAATCCTGCTAAACCAAATAAGAATTTAAGGGAAAGATTTGAGCCATACTCCTAAGTTTTTAAATCAGAAGGTAGCTCTTATTCTAAGGATGCAGGATTTCATGTCTGAAGGAAGAAGTTGAATTAAGACTGGCTGAGATAATGAAAGCAGAATCCAAAAGAATGAGTGGTAGATTCTCTATGGAGAGAGACATGGAAATGTTTGCTGATGAATAAATTTAAATTTATTATTGAACACTGCAACAGCAGAGCATTTGTTAAAATTAGCTTACAACTTTAAATTGGGGGAGAAACTTTGTGCTCTGTATGGGAAAAAGTGCTAATTTGTGAATTATTGACATTTTAACTCTCTCTCACATGATATGTCTTCAAAATCCACACCAGTAATATGACTCTTGTTTTGTTATTAATGTTTCCAGAAAGGAAGGCCAGACAGAAGGAAAACATTTCTTCCTCAATTAAGAAGGCTTTTAAGCCTTTTTGCCTGAATTTCACTAATGCCTTCATTTCGCCAAATCAATCATGTTGGTCTACCATTGTATTAAAATGTACTTTAATAACAAATGTTTGAAATCAGAAGTGACATTTTTTCTAAGATGCATTACTAATAAAGTAACACACATTTTCATCCTGCGTGAAACAGCTGGACCATGACGAGATCACATTAGCACTAATTAAAATGATATTTTTTGTGCAGTTTTTGCTAACCCAGCTTCATTGGACTCAAAAGGATTTTTGAAATCCATAATAAAGGCTATTATGTAATCTTACCATGATTCTCTTGAATCGGGCCACTGTCTAGTTTCTCTGTAACGATATTTTCGTAAAACTCTCACTCAATAAAATCAATATTAAGTTTTTACTCTTATAGCTCTTTTTTCAATATATGATCCTCATTTAATTAAAAAAAATTAAAGCTTTAATTTATTTTGCTTGATGAACAAGAAAAATATAATATTAAAGGCAACATTTTGCAATGTTTCTCTTTTTCCTCACTTTACTGGGTCCCTGTTGTTCCTAACGTATAATTTGCAAAACATATTGCTTCAATACTTACAATGAGAGAGGCGGCCCAGCTGTGGGAGGGAGAGGACAGCAGCCTCCAATATTACCATAATAATCTGCCTAGAGTCCCATGGGCTCTCTGGTATATACAATTCTCTGTACTGCAGGCCCCAGCTGGAGAACATTCTCTTGACATGTATGCCAACCTTTGCCTGCAGGCAAAATAAAAAAAGGCAGAGAAGTAATCATGAAAATAAAAAATCTTGTCAACTGCATTAGGATGCAGTTCCCATGTTTTTGCTCACGTAGGCAGGCACTGTGCTAACAATATGATATGAGACTTTAAAAGACTGCAGCTGGTATGTATTTAGATCTAAAAAAAAAAAATTGTGCTATGTTAATTCTGCAATCCTAAAATTTGGGGAGGGAGGGGGCCTGTGGGCAGTGACAGTTTAGTTATTACTGTCAATATATATGACAACTTTATTTACCAACTATTACTCAGAAGATTGCTTATTAAAGGAATTGAATAAGAAGCAGCAGTATTACAGTGTTGAGGTTAATCACGGATGAAACTTTGAAATGAATGTTATTTATCCTCCTTGGCAAGTGAATGTAAGGGGAACTTGAGCAGTTGCTGATTAGCATCCTTTTTAAGTAATCCCACAAAAACTAGTGCTATTATATCTGCCCCTAAAAATTCAATCTCAAGGCAAAGAAATTATATTCACCTCTAAAATAATAAGATGAAACAATCAAAAGCACTTCTTGAGCAAAACACGTAGGTTTTGAAACAAATTTCAGATTGGGTTGTTTTACTCACAAGGCCAATAAAACTCAATGGGCTTCAAATATGCCACCATTAATGTCGAAAAATCTGATGTCCTTGTTACAGCAGGAAAAGTTCCCAAACTTCATTTGTTGAAACAAGAGACTCCTCTGAAAACAAGTTAATCCAGAATGTATCTGCAGTCATACACATTCGAAGCACTTTAATCTAGGTGGCATCCCACTGGATAAGTATTCTAAAAAGGTAATAAAAAGCCTTTTTTCATATAGGATATTAATTTTCTTAGTCAAATTAATTTTCCAAATACTAGACAGACTGGAAGAGGGCAGCATAGTGTTATATTAGCTCTTAGACATGTTTGTTTGCCAGGAGATGTTCAATTTTACTGTCTTTACCAATATAGTTATCATAAGTCTCTCTACTTTGCAGATTAAGAGATTTAGACGATTTCGAGTTTACAGTGTAAAGTGGGTCATTGGTATTTGTTGATCACTTATAAGGACAGGATATATGAATAGGCTTTATAATTACATGTTTATGTGACTATTTAATTAATGTCAATCTCTCCCACCAAATGTAAACTACATGAGGGCAGGATTGTGGAAATTTTATTCACCACTTCATCCCAAATGCATGGTACACGCTAGGTATTTGTTGAAAAAATGAGTGCATCCATTTAATTATTCATTCATTCATTCAGCAAATATTTACTGAGGCGCTGGGGATACAGCAATGACTAAAGCCCATGAAAATCTTTGTCTTCACGGCACAAGAGAAGACAGATAGTAGATGAGAAAATAAGTAGAATATAAATTGTGTTCCATGACGATAAATACTAAAAAGAAAAGTTTAGCAGGGAAAGGGGCCAGAGAGAGTGTTTGGGTGAGAGGCTGCTATTTTAGAAAGGGTGACCAGGGGAGGCCCCCCAGAGTATGAAAGCATGAGATAAACTAGTTCTCTCCCCTTGGCAAAACTGGAAAAGTCCCCAGTAAGGATCCAATGAAAAGGCAAAGAAAAGACTCAAAATGCTGACCCTTTCATCAGTTATGTAAATAAACCTATCCCCCACAAAAATTATAAGCCCCTCTAAAACAGAGACAGCAACTCTTTTTGGATATTATTTCTAGCACTTGGCACAGTGTCTTATACATAGTAGATGCTCTACCAATCATGCTGAATTGACTCAGATTCCTATTAGAATAAAAGGACAACAGTAGGAAGATCCTTTCTGTTCCAGAGAGAGGCAAAATGGCCAAGGATGAAGGAGAACTACCTAGCGTATTGTAGGTGGCCAGAGAGCAGAATGAACTGAGCATACACCATCATGTGGCCTTTAGCTTGATGCTGCCTGAAGCTCTCAGACCCCTACACTCATCTTCCCAGCCCAGAGATGACCACCTTTGGTCCCAAGAGAAAACAAGGCAAGTTTACAGAGAGCTGTGCATATATGCCATTACAACTAGGGAAATTAATCAAAGCCCTTGCCTTACTAATGGGCTCACATTGGGATCATTTCCCTCTAAGAAAGACAGCATACATACGTCACTCTTATGAAAGTTAAGGGGAAGTTCATGCCCCTTTGTATCCGTATCTTCAATTTGTGGATCGGGATACACGTGAGTAGCAAATCACATGAGACCCGTAGGTGGAAGCTGCCTGAAGAGGTCAAATGCTGCAGTGTCATTCAGCATGAGTTAATAGAGCATTGCACTCTCCACAGAATTAGAAAAATGGAAACTGGAGACAGGATGGGAAGCTCTAGGGAAAATAATCAAGTGACAGTAAGAGACAGATGCAAAAGGCACTGGCATGTAGAAGGACGACACAAGCACTACCTAAAGTTGTGGAAGAATGTACAGATGCAAAGCAAGAAAAAATTACAACTAACACAGTACAATGGAAGAAAGTTGTAAGATCATGCACTTCCTTCACTTCCAGCTGAATGCACAGGTTTTTCCTCATTTCCAGCCCACTGCATATATCTGCATTGTCTCCTCTTCTGCTGTCCAGCACTGAAGGTCAAGGCTTTCCTATCACGGCCTCCATGTGAAGACTGAAGGTGTTCACTGTTGAATCCCTGGATCCTGGAAAGTGGCTGGAAAATGTAGGCACACAAAAAATATTTGTTGGTGGGAACAAAGTCTTCAATTATGATGGACATTGACCTGGGTCTTTATTAAGTCACAATGCTCACATACATGAGATGGTGGAAATAAAAGAGGCAACAATAATCATTAAACATAAAAGTATATTTTAAAAGTAGATGTTGGTTAGCAGTGAGGAGAAACCATTAAGCTAATTCAGTAATATGTGCTTTGTTATTAGCAGGAAAGTAGAGATCAGCTGGTCACATCATTGCAGCAGAGAATAACAAAAAACATAGTAAGGACACACAGGCATAGTGAACAATTAGAGAATTAATTTAAATGTCAGTTAGAAGTTTGCTTGTTTGTTGTTCTGGGGGGACTAAAATATTCACACATGCTACCAAGGCTCCATTCTTAGTGAATTACCACATAATAGGAAACCCAAGGTCCAAATCAATGTTATTACCACTCTTGATTTTCCCCTACTCTTTTGAACATCTCAACCACACCCATGACTGTAAGTAGCTCCTCTCTACTGAGGTCCCCCCATCTCTCTTCAGCTCATATGATTCTTCTGAGCTCCACTTAGATTACTGGATGTCTCCAGTAATGCTCCATAGACCTTCAGATTCAACATACTCAAAATTTGCCCCCAAATCTTCTTCTTCTTCTGTTAGTAAATGGCACCACTGGTTACCCAAGCCAGAAACCTGGAAATGATCCTTGACACCACTGTCTCTCAAATTCTTGCCCAACAATATCATCAGCTCCCAAGTCCTAGAGAATCTTCCTCCTAAGTAACTCTTACATCTATCACTTTACCTGCAACTCATTATTAGTATCTGGCCTCAAAAACTCCTATCTCAGCTGGATTACCACATATAGTAGTCCCCCCTGCCACTTATCCACAGGGGATATGTTCTAAGACTCCTAGTGGATGCCTAAAACTTTGGATAGTACCAAACCCTATATGTACTATGTTTTTTTCTATACATACATACCTATGACAAAGTTTAATTTATAAATTAGGCACAGTAAGAGATTAACAACAACTAATAATAAAATAGGACAATTATAAAACATATACTATAATAAAAGTTACTATAGATCTTAGCAACCTCAGCATGTGATTTTTTTTTTCTCTCCTTATTAAGTTGAGAACTTTCACCTTTTCACTTACAGGGAGCACTTTATGGCTTCTCTTAAGATATCCAAATTGCCAGCACCACTACTCTTGTGCTTTGGGCCATTATTAAGTAAAACAAGGGTTACTTGAACACAAGCACTGTGATACCGGGACAGTTGATCTGATAACCCAGAAGACTACTAAGGGACTGATGGGCTGGTAGCATATACAGGGCAGACATGCTGGACAAAGGGATGATTCACATCCCAGGCAGGGTGGAGTGGGATACAGGAGATTTCATCATGCTGCTCAGAACAGTGCGCAATTTAAAACATGAATTAGGGCCAGCCCGGTGGCGTAGTGGTTAAGTTCATATGCTCCACTTTGGTGGCCTGTGGTTCACAGGTTCAGATCCCGGGGAAGGACCTAGCACCACTTGTCAAGCCATGCTGTCATGCTGTGACAGCATCCCACATGAAATAGAGGAAGATTGGCACAGATGTTAGCTCAGCCAACAATCTTCCTCAAGCAAAAAGAGGACAATTGGCAACAGATGTTAGTTCAGGGCCAATCTTCCTCACACACACACACACACACACAAACACACACACAAAACCTTGAATTATTCATTTCTGGAATTTTCCATTTAATATTTTTGGACTGCAGTTGACTGCAGGTAATTGTAACCAAGGAAACAAAACCTCGGATAAGGGGGCACTACTATATATCCTGACTGATCTTCTCGAAGGAAGAGCTTCCTCCACTCCAACCAACACATACTCCTCAACCTTACCTGAGTGACCTTTCTAAAATGCAAATATCTCCCCACTCACCTGCTTAAAATGCTTTGGTGCCCACTAGTTTGGGTTAAAGTCCTACTTGCCTTTGGGTTAAAGTCCACACTCTTGGCATGCAAGGCCAAGATGGTGGCTCCTTTCTATCTCATCTTCCCCGACCCCCATACTCCATGAATGCTTCAGCCACACAAAATGACCTTCCCTCTTATCACTTGCTTCCTTTGCTGATGTTCCACTATTGACCTAAAATATCCTGTCAAGTCTTCTCCACCTTAACTAAATCTCCCTCATCCTTTAAGAACTCAGCTTAATCATGACCTCTTTCTTTTCTAATCTCCTCCCTCCTTTGGCTAAGTTACACACTCTTCCTGTGTTCACACAGCACCCTGTGCATGCATCTGGCATAGCACTTGCCGTACTGAATTAGGATTCCCAATCTCTTGTCTATATCCCCCACTTGACAGTGAGTTCCATGAGCACAGAGAGAATTTTTCATGTCTACTCCCTAAGTCTAGTGTAATGTTTGCTGCATTGTAGATGTTCATCAATGTTTGTTTAGCACATGAATAGGAGAATGGGTTTTCAGAAATAGGACTGGATTAGTGGAAGGAAATATACCTACTTCTACATTAAAAATAATTTGTTAGAAAAGGTAAGAACACTAATATTTCCTGGGTAACTACTTATACCCAGCTCTGGATCTATTGGTTAGGAACTAAGGTGAGAGAAAAAAGAAGATTGAGAGAGAGAGACAGAGGGAGAGAGAGAGAGAGAAAGATCTATTTGTACCTCATCATTTGTTTACATGTTCCAGAAGTCTCCTGTGCAAAACAAGATGGTTAGGAACAGATCTAGCAGACAAGGGCCTCATGTGGCTAGTGCTTCTTAGAACTCTAAAACAGCATATTTTAAAGTGGAGTAGAAATATGTGATTAAAAAGGAAATTGAAATGGATACCAAAACAAATTCTCTAAAGGCCAATATACATTTGTTAAAACTATTTCGTTTTATGTGATAATACCTTCAAGGTACTATTTAAAAAGAATAACTCAGTTTTAACCTATGATAAAATAAGCAGCCATAGCAATTTTTTAAAAGAAAAGAAAAGCCAAACTACAATGTCACTTGTTTTCTTAAAGGAACATATTACCTATGTGTTTAAAACAAGACTGGTTCTAAAGAGCTTGCAAAGTCTAAAATGCAGAACTAAAATTGTTTGTCTGAGTCAAAATTTTTTAAACAGAGCAATTCAGCCCCACCCCCAGAATCTCTTGCAGCACCCCCTGCCCTTTTGGAAGTGTACCTGATAGGCCCTTATGCTTATATGCTGCTAATTACCTTTCACGAAGATACTGCGTTAAGGCCTGGCTTCTCTAATAGCACCTTCTAATTCAGATCTCTGTCACACCATCAAAACCTACCAGTCCTGGGGCTGGCCTGGTGGCATAGTGGTTAAGTTCACATGCTCCGCTTCAGCGGCCAGGGGTTTGCAGGTTTGGATCCCAGGCACAGACCTACACACTGCTCGTCAAGCCATGCTGTGGTGGCGTCCCACATACAAAACAGAGGAAGATTGGCACAGACGTTAGCTCGGCAACAATCTTCCTCAAGCAAAAAGAGAGGAAGATTGGCAACAGATGTTAGCTCAGGGCCAATCTTCCTCACCAAAACAAAAACAAAAACAAAAACAAAAAAACCCCTAACAGTCTTGTGTTCCATTGCCTCAGGCTAATTCAGTGCTGCATCCTGAAAGAAGTTCCAACTAATGGTTCCTAACAAAAATTCACTGAACTTCAAATCACAATATATAAGTAGCAGCTACCTCTACCCTGTTAGTTTCTTGGGTAAGCTACCTTTGCTCTTTCCTCTTTTTACTATAGCCATTCTCTTCTAACCAAACTCATTCTCAGTTCAGCCATGCAGTTGCATTGTATTAGCACACTGGTCCTTTGTCCCCTGCTTTCCTAGGTACTCTATCTAACATGGGCTAGCGATGTACTCACAGGAGTAAGAGTTCATATTTCTGTTTGATCAGACCTAAGTGAACCCAGCAATGTAGCAGAATCAGACAATCTTTTTTTTTAAAGATTGGCACCTGGGCTGACAACTGTTGCCAATCTTTCTTTTTTTTTTTCTGCTTTATCTCCCCCAACCCCCCCCTGTACACAGTTGTATATCTTAGTTGCAGGATGTGGGACGCCGCCTCAACGTGGCCTGATGAGCAGTGCCATGTCCGCGCCCAGGATCTGAACCCTGGGCGGCCGCAGAGGAGCGCGTGAACTTAACCATTCCGCCACGGAGCTGGCCCAGAATCAGACAATCTTAAAATACCAACCAATTAACTGAGTCTGACTTCACAGTGGGAGTGCCTAAATACATGTCTGCCAAACTTCATGATTGCAATATGCATCTATACAAAGTGACTACTTTCCAGTTTTTTAACATTTGGATCTTTTTACCCCTCAGATATATCAAATAGCTGGAAATTATGAATGCCACATGATATTAACAAGCTAAAGTTCTACTATCTGTAGCTTCCCTCCATTTTTTCAGAATACTGAATGTTTGTTAGTCTTTTGTTGGGTTTTTGTCTTTTAAGTGAAGAAAGATAAATGTTTCCTATCCCTTTTCCTTCTGATCGCATCAGTCTCCTAAGAAATCTTTAGCAAGTCACTGTTGTAACACAACAGGCAAGCTTGTTTTGCTTTTGTAAGTTGATTTTTTTTTAAAAAACTCTGAGGATTTCTTTTTCAAATTTTTCTAGAAGCAAAAGTTCATCAGTGGAGTTGGCAATACAAGAATAATCATTTGCCTAAGGAAATGGAAAGTCCAAACTCTATTTGAAATTTTAACATCCTATTTACTTTCCAAGTATCTCAGATCCATACTGTTGGCAGCTCATGGACTCAGCCCACAGACATTGGAAGAAAAATAGAAATTACAAGCACTGAATAAGAAAAAAATTTAAATTAAAACAAGGAAGATTCCCATTAAATGCTCTTGGTTTTCTACTTAGATTTTGTGGTTTTTAGAAATATTGCCTATATTTTTGTTGTGTTCATTTTTTGTGTATGGCTTGAACAATTGGTCTCATTTTAAATTTCATTTAAATATTTATTATATTTATATGGATCACACATTCACATTTCATTATCCATAGAGAAAGGGGTCAATAAATATTTGTTGAATTGAATTAAATGAGTCCACATTATAATGTTGGTATTGAGGAATAACTTGGCCTAAATTAGGCTAACTCATCCATAACAGTCTTTCACTATAAGCAGATGAGTACTTCATACTATTTTGGAGTAAGAATAAAAATTCTAAGTCAGACAGAGAAAGACAAATACCATATGATTTCACTCATGTATGGAAAAGATAAACAAACAAACACATAGATAAGGAAATAGATTAGTGGTTACCAGAGAAGGGGGTTGGGAGAGGACAAAAGGGGTCAAGGGGCACATATGTATGGTGAAGGACAAAAATTAGACTGTTGGTGGTGAACACAATGCAGTCTATACAGAAACTGACATAATAATGTACACCTGAAATTTACACAACGTTGTAAGCCAATATGACCCCAATAAAATAATTAAAACAAAATTTTAACAAATAATTTTCCTGTTTTTTTGCATTCCTTCCTTTTCTACCAAAAGAGAAAGACTTGAAATAAAGGAGGAAACATGTGAAAGGAAAAACCAAAGAAAAATCTGATAGAGATGAACACCTAGGAGTCTACACTGTCTTCAGTATGACTCATCTTCTAATTAGAAAGAAAAAAAAGTAGGTTTATCCTCTATGTGATTTCCTTTCTTTTAATTTCATGTCTTTCTGAAAATGTGGGCAGTGTCTGGATTATAATGCTAAAATCTAGATAAACTCTGTGGCCCTGGCAGCCAAGGTCAGCACTTCCCCTCAGTCTGCCTGTGGACAACAATCTCTCAGCAGGGTTTGTGGCTGCACAACTTTGGAAGCTTGCAGAGTCCCATGGGCATGCAGCTGCGGAGGAAAGTTTAAGCTGGAGAAGATTCAATTTCTCTGCAACCAGGGGGAAAAAAGGAGCTGATAACCGTGTTTGCATACATGAGAGCTCCTTTTCTGCCCAATTTCTCAGCTTATCTTAGTCTTTTTGTATATTCTTTGCAAGATATATTTACGTTTTCAGATTATTATATCGCAAGAAAAAGATTCCATGTGTTCATAACAGAATGATCTGATTGAATATTGAGGAGAAAGTGCTAGTAATCCTGTAGAAAAGCCATTGAAGCCACCCACTCATCAGCACTCATTCATTCATTCTACAAATAGCCCATGCGTGTCAAGCGCTTGGCTGTGGCTGAGTGTGTAGTTTTGAACAAGAGAGAGAGCACTTATGGTCTAATAGGGGAGACAGATAATTAAACAAGCAATTTAACAAAAAATGTGACAAGATACTACAAAATAATCTTTAAAAAAGGTGGAAAGGAAAGGAAGGGGACGAACGATATTATCCTGAGAGATGATACAAAACAAAGAATCAGGTGAAGCAAAACAAAGAATCACTTGATGTTTTCAGAATCTGTGTAAGTGAAAGAGAGAGAGGACAAGGATCCTATAAGAAACCTTCTCACCTGGATCTAGTTTTCCACCTACTGTAAATATCTCAGCCCCTGGCATTGGGCAACAGCAAACTTCCTGCTATACTTAAATGTATGTTCTCTGCAAAGCTAACAGGTGATACAGCAACAATATGTAAATTAACCAAGAGAAATGGAGTACAAAGGCTATATTTGAAATTCTGTGTGCAGAGCTACTCTCCTGGTGACCTTACTGCAGAAAAACAAACATTTCTGCCTCAGAGAAGGAGCAATGCATAACCAAAATAATCCATGCTACTCCATCTTTTTTTGATCTGGAAGAAAGCCCTCAGAGGGAGATAGACTCTACAGTAAATGTTGCATCAGAAAGCCAAAATGGCAGAGAGAAGGGGAACATCAAAGTGTGTAACGCTGTGTAAAGATAACCTCCCTCACACATTTTAGAGTATGTAAAATGATGACTATGAAATGCTTTTATTCTTTAATAAGGAAACTCACCCCTTGTGCTATTCTATGTAACAGGCTAATTCTGTCCTTTTTCATTAAATGACTTTTCCAGGGGCCCAAAGCTAGCTATGACTGCATTTTTATGTTTCGTATCACTTCTACATTTTGAACGAAGTTCTAAATTAGCCGCACGAGTTGAAGTGAAGAAAATGAGAGCCTCCTTTCTCTTCTGCACCTTGATGGTCGACACATCTTTTGCAGCTCTAGCGAATGTACAAATCAAGGCACAGGGAAAGAAGATGGGCTTTGTAGTTAGAAAAACATGGGTTTAAAGCCAAGTTCTACTACTTATTACTGTGTGATCTCGAGCTCAGTGCTTCGGTTTCCTAACCCGTACAATGGGGTGGACAATAAGCCACCTAAGGCAGCAGTTGCAAAAATTAAATGAAATAATGCGGGGCATGTACCAAACACAGTGTATGGCATGCGGCACACATTTAATGTGTGGTGACAACTATCCTTCTGGTGCTTCCAGAATTCTTTTTCTTAATTCCTCTTTGATCCATCTCTTCTTCCTCTTTTTAAGGCTGCTCCCTCTTGACCCATGATCATCATCGGATAATTGGATTTCATAATCTAAGCATCCAGATTGCTTTTTTAAAAAAGTTAGTGAGTAAGCCCTCTAACATTTTATCAAAGTCACTTTAAAAGGACTTTCTAAAATTCTTTATGAATAAGGTTAAGAGAATATCACCTAAGAGAATAAATTTAAATTTGGATTTCATCAAACTTTAACAAAGTGGGAAATAAAATGGCTGCAATTTTCAAGAGAAGAAAACCTCTAAAATGGCCAAGAGGCCATTAATTAATCAATCGTTCTAATAATTCAAAAATTGTCTCTTCTGTCAGGGACTGGGTGAGACAATGTTATAAAAGGGTTTTATCAGGCCCTTGGACAGGGAACACACTAAACAAGAAGTGATCTGAATTCGGCAGCAGGACATAGTGAAACTCTGGTTAATCCCACAATTTCCTGACAAAACACGAAAGAGGTATTCAGATAATATGATTGGCATTTAACTAGGCATCCTAGAATGTATTCCTACAAATGAGTTTTGACCTTAAAAAAAATGCTACCTCAGGAATTAAAAGCCTATAAATCTATATAAACCAATGAGGCTGCCATTATATTTGACTCTCCGGTCATTAAGACCAGTTCACAATCCAAATAAAAATCAATTTTGTCATGTCAGAGTCACATCTCAATCATCAACAAAAATCCAGATATCTATTTTGTTTACTAATTTTACCCAGTAGATTTAATTTCCAGTGAATTTTGGGATTTCCAGAGATCAAAGCCACCCTAAAAGGAACAAGATGAGACTCCACTGAAGATATGTGAAATAATATAATGGAGGCATGTTCTGGAAGAAATCTTCAGAGAAAAGTTAGAAAGTCATGTAAATTCTACTGAGATGATTGACTATCTTCAGGGGCACAACTCTTGGTTATACAAGTTCTAGGGTATTTGTTTAAGAAAATGAAACTGTCAGATGAACTTTGCTCCTGGTGTTATCCTGCATCCCCTTCCTACATGTGTAGATGGAATGAAATTTTATCTTATGATAAATGCTTCCCTTTCTGCCCTGCTCCAGGGTTGCTCTTCTTCAGCATCCTGGTTATACTGTAGTTTCCGCACTGTGGGGCCAAGTCAGCTTTCTGAGGGAACAGCAGCCAGCAGAGGAGCAGAGACAGCCATCTGCAAACGCTTATCTGTCTAGGGGAACGGCTATTTATTGTCAATCGAATTGGGAGTGAATCATAACCTACATCAGCGGTGGTGGCAACGTTATTCATATAATATTTAATAAGTTTATGTAATTGGACCAAGTTTCATTAGGACTTGTTGCAATAAAACCACAGACATTTCTCAAAAAGCAGAGCATCCAGCTGGAGGATGGAGACTGTTATTTAACATTGGTGCATACATAACCACAGGAGTCTAGAAGCCAGAATGAAAATAAGGAGGAGCAGTGAAAAGTGTAGCAGCCAAAAAAGGGGCTGAGTGGCTAACAAGAAGACAGGAAACCTAGTGGAAGCTCATCTTGCATTCAGTCGTTCAATTCACAGAGGTCCACTGACCAATCACGATTGCAAAACAATTGTGCTGATCTCTTTCATTGTTTTTTAATTAATTGCATGTGTCTGCTACTTGGTTTTTGTTTTTCAAAAAATGTGTCTTGAATGCAAAGACTAGTCTTCACCATATTGCTTCTTCATTACAGCACTTGACACAGTGCTTTGTATTCTAGTCTGATCAGTGTTTTTTAGGCTCTTTGCCAAATGTTGGAAGGTGATAGATGGAAAGAGAACCATACCCCGCAGTAAAAAGACCTGGGTGCACATCTCGTTCTTCTACTTCACTCTATAATTTGAGCAAGGTATCTAACCTTTCAAACTAAGTTCCTTATATCCCGTGTGAGGATAAATATGCAAAGTACACCAGCAATAACTAATTTGAAGATACAGTGGGGAATAAAAGATATCAAAACTTCAAATAAGCATTGCATACCAAGAAATCATTCAATTCAAAATATGCGAAATTCAGCTTGATAAAAATGATGAGAATCTACTGAGAAATATAAAGAAGATATAAGAGAATATGTTGTTTCTGGTTGGGAATAACAATTCTTGTAAGTTATTTTATGGATCACCAAAATTCTAAAAAAAGCTCTCAATGGATTTTTACGAGAATGTAATAAAATGATTTTAAAGTTTATTTAAAGAATAAGTAAAAATAAGTAAATTTTTTTTGGAAAAAAGACTTATGTGGAAATTTCCCTCCCAGTTATGATAAAATATTATAAAGCCAAAAGGACTAAAATAATTTCGTACCAATACAAATATGAAAAATGTGAATCAATATTAAAATACTCTGGGTGGTGGAAATATTAATGATTATTAGATTATTCTATGGCTTTTTATATTTAAACTTTTCAAAAAAATATAGTTACCATTTAAAGAATAAACGGATAAATCAATATAGATATCCCATACAAAGCTTAGTATATGTAAAAATTTAATATGTGATAAAGCAAGCACCATAAAATAATGGAGAAGGAATGAAATATTCAAATTATATCACTGAGAAGACTAACTATGTAGGTAGAAACAATTATTTAGATTCCTCATACTGTATACTGAAATGTATTTTAAGTTGCTTTTAAGAAATCCCTGTAAAAATAAAACTAAAATATTTTAAAATAAAATATGAGAAAATTAAAAAGAATATCTTATTTCTGAGGGAAGGAATGCTTTCTAACCATAAAACTAATGGAAGAACTAAGGAATGTCAATATATTTTAAATAGTTTTATGTTTAGAATTTGTTTATCAAAAATATAAAGTTAAAAGACATAGAACAAATTAGGAAAACATATGCCATAATATTACAAAGAATGAGTGTTCTCAAAATTTAAAGAATTCATGGAAATTGAATAATGAAAACATTATCTAAGAACAACAGTAATATGAGAAATGGATATTGTGAAAGTAGTTAAACAAAAGGCCATTATGTTGAGGTGGCTCTGGCGCCTTGGCAGCCTAGTAACTAGCAAAACAAATGAAACCTAAGCCAGAGTGGATGCCTGTAATACCTCAAGGTTAAGAAATCGAACCTTAAGAAGAACCCATCACAAACAGCCGAATAGGCTTTCCCAAATAAGGTGGCCGATTAAGCTTTAGCCAATCAAGTCATTCCCTTGCTTTGTTTCCGCGTCTTCTCTATAAAAGCCTTCGCCTTATCTCCTGCAGGGGGAGCATTCATAACAACTTTCGGTTTAGCACTGCCCAAGTGGAATTGATGTTTGCTCAAATAAACTCTTCAAAAATTTAATGTGCCTCAGTTTATCTTTTAACAATAAAAATAACCAAATTATGGAAGAGGAATTTCATGTGTCTGATAAAAATGAGAAAAACAACCCAACCTCATTAGTCATTTAAAAAATGCAAGTGGAAATAACAATGAGATATGATTTTCACATTCTGAATAGCAAAAACATTTTTTAAATGTTAATTATCTTGGTAAGTGGGCAGGAACATATTCTCCTATAGTGTCCTTGGTCATATAGATTACTACAACTTTATGGAAGGAATTTGTCGATTTTAAGACCTTATACTGTTGCTCAGATAATAACTAATTCTAGTGATTCATCCTAAAGAAATGGTCAGAAATGTGGTCAAAGATTTACATACAAAGCTATCCATTGCAGTACTATCTGGCACAGCAAAAACTGTCCAACAATTAGAAAATGGACAATTAATGGAATATTAGTCATTATTTTTAAATGTAATCACAGACGTACATCTTTTGACAAAGAAAGGCTGTCACAATGTATTGCTTAGTAAAAGTAAGTATAGAGAAATGAAAATAGAGTATATTCTAAACCATATACAGATATTCATATAGAAAAATGACTGTAGTCTGCTGCCTCAAAATATTAATAGTCTTATCTCCTGTTTGGCAGAGTTATAGGTTATGATGCAGGTCCAACTCCTGTATAAAGACCCAAAACGGAGCATAAACAATTTTTGGCTGATATAGTGGCTTCACATTTTGGGGACCCCAGCTGCTTTCATTTTGTTTCTCCAACATTCCTAACATTGTTCACATCTTCTTGAAGTGACTGAAGAGTGTTGCCTTCCTTCACATCAAAATGAGCTCAGCTCTGCATTCACATTCCACATAGCAGGAAGGAAGGAAGAAGGAACACGATGGCTATGCTTCTTTCCTTTAAGGGTACAACCCAAGATTCCATTCATCACATTCACTTCTATCCCATGGGCCAGAGCTTAATCACAGGGCCACATTTAGGGGTGAGTGAGGCTGGAAAATGAAGTCACAAATTGGATGATTTTGTGACTAACTGAAAATTCTATTGCTGTGTAAAAAGGGAATAACAGAATATTAGGAGATAATTTTTTCTACTCTTCACCTCTTTGGCCACCCAAAGACCCATGTGCTCCTTTCTTCACAGGTATAGAACATGTTCACCCACTTCCCCAAAATTTCATCTAGTTGTTCATGTAGTTTAAAGTCCAGGAATTCTGGGAGATGCCCAGTCTTCTCCAGCATATTGAGATGTGGTTCCTCTTAGTCTGACATCCCACAAAATAAAAGACAAGCTATCTGCCCCCTCCAACTGATATACGTAATATACAGTGATGGGATAGGAATAGGATAACTATATTAAAAACACCTATTCACGCAATTGCTCCAAAAAAAGTAAAATACTTAGGTATAAACTTAACAAAACATGTACACAATCTGTATGCTGAAAATGATGACATGTTCATGATCGGAATCAAAGGAGACTTAAATAAATGGAGAGACAGACCATGTTCATGGATCAAAAGACTCAATATAATAAAAATGTCAATTCTCCCCAAATTGATCTATAAGCTTAATGCTCCTATCAAAATTCCAGCAAGGGAATACCGTCTATGTTTTTGTGGATACAGATAACCTTATTCTAAAACTTATATGGAAAGAAACAGGTCCTAGAATAGCTAGTACATTCTTGAAAAATGAGAATAAAATGGGAGGAATCACTCTATCCAATATTATAGCTTACAATATAGCCATATAATAAAGATATATGATATTGGTGGAGGGATAGACACATAGATCAATAGAACAGAATAGAGAACTTAGACCACACAAATATGCCCTACTGATTTTTGACAAAGACACAAAAGCAATTCAATGGAGGAAGGATAGCCTTTCAACAAATGGTACTAGAGCAATTAGACATCTATAGACAAAAAAAAAAAAAGAAAGAACTTAGACCTAAACCTCAAATTTTACGCAAAAATTAACTCAAAATGGATCACAGATGTGAATGTATAATATAAAACTTTGAAAAGACATAGGATAAAATCTTCAAGATCTAGGGCTTGACAAAGAGTTCTTAAACTTGATACCAAACCATGATCCCTAAAAGGAAAAACTGATGTTAAACCTCATCAAAATTTGAAACTTTTGCTCTGTGAAAGCCCTGTTAAGATGATGAAAAGACAAGCTGCAAAATGGTAGAAAATATTTGCAAAACACAAATCCCACAAAGACCTAGTATTTAAGATATATAAGGAAGTCTCAAAACTCAGCAATAAGAAATCAAACAACACAGTCAGAAAATGGGCAAAAGCCATGAACAAACTTTTCACTGAAGAGAACATATATATGGCAAATAAACACGTGAGAAGAAGTTTAACATCAGCAGCCCTTAGGGAAGTGAAAATTAAAACCACAATGAGATATGACGACACACCTATCAGAATGTCTAAAGCAAAAAATGACACCAAATGCTGAAGAGGATGTAGAGAAACTGGTTTCTTCACACATCGCTAGTGGGAAGGCAATATGGTATAGCCACTCCGGAAAATGGTTTGGCAGTTTCTTATAAAACTAACTTGCAATGCAACTACCATACGACCTGGCAATTGCACTCTTGGGCATTTATCCCAGAAAAATGAAAAGTTATGCTCACACAAAAGCCTGTACACAAATGATTATAGCATCTTTATTTATAATAGCCAAAAACTGGAATCAGCTCAGATGTTCTACAATAGGTGAACGGTTAAACAAATTGTGGTAAATTCATACCATGGAATACTACTCAGCAATAAAAAGGAACCGATCATTGATATTTGCAACAACTTGGATGAATCTCCAGAGACTCATGCTCAGAGAAAAAAGCCAAGCTCAAAAGTTTACATACTGTTTGATTTCATTTGGATAACATTCTTGAAATGACTAAATAATAGAAATGAAGAACAGATTAGTGGTCACCAGGGATTAGAGATGGGGGCTATTTTTAATGTTTATGGCAGCTGTATTCATAATAGTCAAAACCTGAAAAGAACCCAAATGTCTGTCAACAGAAGGATGAATGAACAAACTGAGATATATCCATACAAATAGAACACTACTCCAAAATTTAAAAAAAAAAGGACTACCGATACACAAAACAGAGACAGAACCTCAAAAGCATTGTTAAGTGTATGAAATCACACATCTATTCATACGAAACAGAAACCAGGTTCCATTTGCATGAAATCCAAATAGAGACAAAACTAGTCTACAGAAGAGTCCAGAGTGGGCTTGGGGGTAAGGGAGAAGGAATAGAAAGGGTCATGTAAGAACTTTCTGGGATGATTAAAAATATGTATATCTTTTTGGGGCAGTGGTCATATGGGTCTACATAATTGTCAAAACTCATTGAACTTAACACTTAAAATCTGTGCTTTTTATGTCATATTAATTATAAGTCCATTTTTTTAAATGTAAGTGACATGTTAGATTGAGTGCAGTCTCTGTAAGACTTCACCTTAGCGTTTCCACGGTCGCTCTAAGAGTTTAGGATTGCTGCCTTCCTAAGCCTCCAATCGGATTTGGATGACTCCATGTTCATCTCACAACTCTTGAGCTGTTCATTTACTCAGTAAACATTTATTGAACCTTTACTATGTGCCAGGCAGTATGGTACACATTCTTTCCTCCCCCAACATTTTTTTTTTATTGAGTTAATGATAGGTTACAATCTTGTGTGATTTCAGTTGTACATTAATGTTTGTCATTCGTGTTGTAGGTGCACCATTTCACCCTTTGTGCCCACCCCCCACCCCACCTTTCCCCTGGTAGCCACTAATCTGTTCTCTTTGTCCACATTTTTAAATTCCTCATATGAGTAGAGTCATACAGAGATTATCCTTCTCTAACTGGCTTATTTCACTTAACGTAATTCCCTCAAGGTCCATCCATGTTGTTGCAAATGGAGTGATTTTGTTCTGTTTTACAGCTGAGTAGTATTCCATTGTATGTATATACCACATCTTGTTTATCCATTCATCTGTTGATGGGCACTTAGGTTGCTTCCATGTCTTGGCTATTGTAAATAATGCTGCAACAAACATTGGGGTGCATGGTACTTTTGGAATTGCTGACTTCAAGCTCTTTGGATAGATACCTAGTAGTGGAATGGCTGGATGGTATGGTAGTTCTATTTTTAATTTTTTGAGGAATCTCCATACTGTTTTCCATAGTGGCTGCACCAGTTTGCATTCCCACCAGCAGTGTATGAGAGTTCCTTTTTCTCCACAACCTCTCCAACATTTGTTACTATTAGTTTTAGATATTTTTGTCATTCTAATGGGTGTAAGGTGATATCTTATTGCAGTTTTGATTTGCATTTCCCTGATGATCAGCGATGACGGGCATCTTTTCATGTGCCTATTGGCCATCCGTATATCTTCTTTGGAGAAATGTCTGTTCATGCCTCCAGCCCATTTTTTGATTGGGTTGTTTGATTTTTTGTTGTTGAGTTGTGAGAGTTCTTTATATATTATGGATATTAAGCCTTTGTCAGATATATGACTTGCAAATATTTTTTCCCAGTTAGTGGGTTGTTTTTTTGCTTCAATCCTGTTTTCATTTGCCTTGAAGAAGCTCTTTAGTCTGATGAAGTTCCATTTGTTTATTCTTTCTATTGTTTCCCTTCTCTGAGAAGACACGGTGTCTGAAAAGATCCTTTTAATACTGATGTCAAAGAGTGTAGTGCCCACATTTTCTTCTAGAAGCCTTATGGTTTCAGGTCTCACCTTTAGGTCTTTGATTCATTTTGAGTTTATTTTGGTGAATGGTGAAAAAGAATGGTCAATTTTCATTCTTTTACATATGGCTTTCCAGTTTTCCCAGCACCATTTGTTGAAAAGACTTTCTTTTCTCCATTGTATACCCTCAGCTCCTTTGTCGAAGATAAGCTGTCCATAGATGTGTGGTTTTATTTCTGGGCTTTCAATTCTGTTCCATTGATCTGTGCACCTGTTTTTGTACAAGTACCATGCTGTTTTGATTACTGTAGCTTTGTAGTATGTTTTGAAGTCAGGGATTGTGATGCCTCCCGTTTTGTTCTTTTTTCTGAGGATTGCTTTAGCAATTCGGGGTCTTTTGTTGCCCCATATGAATTTTAGGATCCTTTGTTCTAATTCTGTAAAGAATGTCATTGGGATCCTGATTGGGATAGTGTTGAATCTGTAGATTGCTTTAGGTAGAACGGACATTTTAACTATGTTTATTCTTCCAATCCATGTACATGGAATGTCTTTCCATCTCCTTATGTCTTCGTCCAATTCTCTCAGAAAGGCCTTGTAATTTTCATCATATAGGTCCTTCACTTCCTTAGTTAAATTTACCCTGAGGTATTTTATTCTTTTTGTTGCGATTGTGAATGGTATTGTGTTCTTGAGTTCTTTTTCTGTTAGTTTATTATTAGAATATAGAAATGCTACTGATTTATGTGAATTGATTTTATACCCTGCAACTTTGCTGTAGTTGTTGATTACTTCTAAGAGTTTTCCAGTGGATTCTTTGGGGTTTTCTATATATAAGATCATGTCGTCTGCAAACAGCGAGAGTTTCACTTCTTCCCTCCCTATTTGGATTCCTTTTATTCCTTTTTCTTGCCTGATTGCTCTGGCCAGGACCTCCAGTACTATGTTAAACAAGAGTGGTGATAAAGGGTATCCTTGTCTCATTCCTGTTTTCAGGGGGATGGTGCTCAGTTTTTGCCCATTGAGTATGATGTTGGCTGTGGGTTTGTCATATATGGCCTTTATTATGTTGAGGTAGTTCCCTTCTATGCCCATTTTGTTTAGGGTTTTTACCATAAATGGCTGTTGGATCTTGTCAAATGCTTTCTCTGCATCTATTGAGATGATCATGTGGTTTTGATTCCTCAGTTTGTTGATGTAGTGTATCACGTTGATTGATTTGTGGATGTTGAACCATCCCTGTGTCCCTGGTATGAATCCCACCTGATCATGACATATGATCTTTTTGATGAATTGCTGAATTCTTGTTGCCAAAATTTTGTTTAGAATTGTTGCATCTATGTTCATCAGTGATATTGGCCTGTAGTTCTCTTTTTTGTGGTGTCCTTGTCAGGCTTTGGTATCAGCATGATGTTCGCTTCATAGAATGTGTTATTTCCTCCCCCAACATTTTAAGATTGGTGGAATCTGGAGAAAGAACTTGTTCAGGAACAGTGTCCTGGCTGTCCTAACCCACATCAACCTTCCAAGCCTAGAAAGAAAGGCTGCCAACATCAAAAGAGGGAAATAGAGGCCTGACAGGCATGCGGTGACTCATTTCCTTTTCTTGTTACTAGTCACTGACTAGACATGTCATTAATATATTACCAGCTTCTGCAGCTTTTGCAGTAGCTGGGCACATCCACTAGCCTTGTGGGCTGCTTAAAAGCACAACAAAGATTCTGCACAGGACTCCCAGGCTGGAGAACATCGAAGGTGCCAGGTCCTGACATATAAAGACAGGCGGAAGTTTTCAAAAGCTTCTTTGCCTCTTCTCTCTTTCTGTTTTCCTTTCTTTGTTTTTTGTTTTTTAATTTTTGTTCCTTTCCAAAACAAGTTATCTCCCAGTCTCTCATTTCCTGTCTCGTATTTAAAATACTTTACCATAAAATAAAATCTTTCTTGAAGTTGTAAATGTCCTTTATAGGGCCTTACTCCTTTAAAAAGAAGCACTGATATATGAGCACAGTTTCATAATAAATAAAGCCACATGGGGAAGGTCCCAACTTGAAAAGAAAGCATAAAATACAAAATGTTAAAAATAAGGGAGAATATAGATGAGGAGAAATGGTGATGTTCTGTCAACGCTTAAAACGAGAAGTTAAAAATGGCAAAACGATCAATATCATGGCAAACACTAAGTTATGGACTGAAACTGTAGCAAGAACGATACATTCACATAGCATGGAATCACTCTAAGTTTTAAAAGCAGAGGTAATACTTAACAACAATAAAAAAGCTGCCAATGAAAAATATGAACCTAACATTATCAGTAATTTCAAAGGGTAGACGTGAAATCAGATATAATTACAGTTTCAGGAAATGAAACATGCCACGACATTATTATAAGCAGTAGTTTCTTAATACTTGGCTTATTCACATATTTTGGAGGTAGGCATTCCCCTAGAAGGTAGAATAAGGTCTTAATGATTTACTTTGATGATTAGACAGTAAGTGAATCACAAATAGAACCTAGATTTTCCAGCACCTGGTGTAGGGGTCTGGCTCCAGACCAAAGAAATACACCTTGTACTTTATGAGATACCTCTGTGTTTAAGAGTTCTCTAAATTATTTCATGGATTATCTCTAGTTAACAGCAGCTTAAAGAGCACTTCCCATTGTATCAAAGCAATATATGCTTAATCTTTGTTGCTTTATTTCTCATTTGACTCAAAGGAGATCATCTAATATCTAATTTCAAAATAATTTTGCGCTGCTAGGATCCATGCCATGAATTCAAAAAGGATAAATAAGCATGTTATGTTTTAAAGAAAAAACTCAGAAGCTTATGTTTTTTGAGAACTCCCCATGTGGTTCCAAATGTGCAGCCAAGTTTGAGAACCAGTGGCCTAGAGCCAGCTGAGAAATCTTTAAAATCTCAGCAAGACTGAATATGGAGGTTTTAATCTCCACTACATCCACGTAAACTGGATTTCTACAACACGATTATAGCTATAGATCCACCTAAAGGATTAATGATCAAATTAAAGAGCAACAGATATTTATGGCTCATATTGAAATACATTTTAGTGGTTCTAGAAAAGAATCTTCGAATTGTTTATATAAGATCAAGAGCTCCGTCATCCCCTTATATCTAAGTTAAATAATGCCCAAATATACAAGCATCCAGTAGACTAACAATAGAACTCAATATTGATTTGTTTGTCCAAAACACATAAAAAGCAAATCTTATGGAGAGCTTTATAATGTTAGTAGTTTGCCTAATCACATCATTTGGAATACAACACCTTCTCTATTTTAGAATGAGTGTAAATAAATCAATATGCTCTCCCTGCGCTATCTGTATGCTGCCACCACACGATGCACTCATAATTTTCTAAGAGTAATTTCAAATCAAAATTGCATCAAAGGGCCACCTACATTGGCTTCATTCAGACCTGCCATGAGATTATTGTTATAATATGAACTATATTTGCATACATTAAAATACAGTAGAAAAAGTAGCCACTATGCATGCTAAATAGTTGTTTTCCCTAAACTTAAATATCTCAGGTGGCTCACTTTTATTCCCCAAGCCTCTAAGGTTGTTTTTCTACATTAAAAATTATCTGCACCCAGGCAACAATTTGCAAAAAACTTGAATCAACAAAACCTTTGCTTATTTGTGATACTGATTCTATTTTTCTATGTCCATTTTCAAGCTGCAAGGCTACCATGAAAGCTGAATCTTTACGAGTTCATACTCTCCTGCTGTGTCCCTCTTACCTCTACCAGTTTCCCCTGTTGCAAAGGGCATGTGCTAATGATCCAAGTCACAAGTGAGTATATAAAAGAAAAAATGAAAAGGCTATAATGGCATTAATGAAATGAACAAGGGAAGTTTTAGGCAGAAAGTCTATAAGGCTTTGAACAGTAGCCCTGTTATCATTCACTCTACCTCTTCTACTCCTTACCCATGCCCGTCTCCTACCTGCAGCCTAGTTGATCCAGGACCACAAGCTTGTACATGCTGCTAGCATGAAATATCACCAAAACCCATATGTGGAAATTGTCATTCATTAAATACACAGTTCTATTTTAAACCACACCTCTGACTGCAGGCTGGTGTTTGCCTGAAGGTAGGTCATTGAGAGTCAATGCAAATGAAGGCGTTTCCCCAGCAGGGAAAAAATTAACTTAGGGAACTTTGTGGGCATAGGTCTTTCTCAAAGCACCAGCAGTGCTCTTTAGGATGTAGCCGCATCACCCAGGTGCTGAACCAAGGCCTCCAGACTGATTACTGAGAGTGAAGTTTCTCCCAGTAGACTGCTCACATGGTGCCTTCCACTGACTGTAGGCTGCCATCATTGTAAATGAAAATAACAAGGGTTATAATGAGAGACAGAGGATCCACTGTACAATACAGTAATTACTTCACTAGTCACTGTTGTTCCTTGAGTAACATTCACTAGAAATGAATCACATTAGAGGAGATACTACCCCTAGCTTAACCTATCTTATGAGCACTTTAAAGTCATGGAGAATATAGAGTGGCATGTCTGAGTCTCTGGGGAACCTGGGTCTTAAGTTCCATAGAGAATGCAACCTCCTTTCCCTAGTCTTGGTGGCTTCTAGCTAAGATAAAGAGATGTTTTTTGAGAACTCCCCATGTGGTTCCAAATGTGCAGCCAAGTTTGAGAACCAGTGGCCTAGAGCCAGCTGAGAAATCTTTAAAATCTCAGCAAGACTGTGAATATGGAGGTTTTAATCTCCACTACATCCACGTAAACTGGATTTCTACAACACGATTATAGCTATAATTTTCTTGCTCTCAAACTCCAACTTGAAATTGGATGTTTAAAAAAATGGAAGTCCTCTTTAAAGATTACTCAGCTGGCTCTAGGCCACTGGTTCTCAAACTTGGCTGCACATTTGGAATCACATGGGAAGTCTGAAAAAATGCTGAGGGCTTGGGTTCTACCTTCAGAGCTTCTGATTTACTTGCTAAGAGTGCCTGGGCAAAGACTTACTAGATGATTCCATTGTACAGAGAAGTTCAGTGCAGAGGCTCTAGACCAGTGGTTCTCAAAATGTAACATGTGTGTGAATTACCTAGGGGTCTTGTAAAAATGCAGATTCGATTCTTAGGTCTTAGTAGGGGTCTGAGATTTCACTTTTCTCACAAGCTCATGGTGATGCCAGTGCTCCTGATCTGTAGACCAAGCTTCAGGTAGCAAGGCTATAGGCCAAATTGGTAACACAGGCAATGAGATAATAAATCCCCTTTATCAATAATCTGAATTCTTACCTTAATCACCGTTATAACCCATTCTGTTGAATGTATAAGGGTGTATGTAAATGATACGTATTTATATTTGCACGTAGTTGAAAAAGATACTGGATTCTAATGGCGAGCCATTAAATTTGGCACCAGGATATCATCTGACCCTAAATATTATTCCGTTCTACATCCAACTTAACATATAAAAATATTTATTTTGATATCAGACAGATGTTTTACATTATAGATCTACTACACCAAAAATTTAGGCTGAATCAAAAATAAATGCCACTGAGAGTGGTCATACAAGCAGAGGCATTAATTAGATGGTAATATATCTTTTTTTTTTGCCATCTTGTTTTTTTTTTTCTTTTCTGCTTTATCTTCCCATACCCCCCCGTACATAGTTGTATATTTTTAGTTGCAGGTCCTTGTAGTTGTGGGATGTGGGACGCCGCCTCAGCATGGCCTGTCGAGCGGTGCCATGTCCCCGCCCAGGATCCGAACCCTGGGCTGCCACAGCAGAGCGCGCGAACTTAACCACTCGGCCACGGAGCCAGCCTGATGGTAATATATCTATCACAGAACCTTTTGAGTTCTTAATATTGTGCTTATATGAATGACAAGTTCAATAGAATCATCAAACTCATTTCATTTTTTATACCCATTACTGTTATCCCCACATTACAAGATTAGAAGCAGGTTTTTAAATGGCATCTGCCTATTAGACTATAATAACCTTTCCTATCTTAATACTAAAATATGCCTAGACTATTTTATATCTATGAAAACATATAAAGTACTTTTAAAAACATAAAAATTCGCACCACTACTAAGATCTAAAAGGGATCGTTCATGCTAGTAATTGGGGAGATTTTTCTGCTAACTAAAAGGTCAAAGGAGTTGGATTAAGAATAATAAGTAGAGGGCAACCATGACTGACCTCAATAATGATAGCTTACGATGTGCCATGTACTTGTTTTAAATACAATAGATAGATATGTAGGTAGGTAGGTAGATAGACAGACGGATAGATAGAAATAGACAGATATAGACACATGAGTATGTGTGTATATCTATTTAACTCTAAAAGGAATCCTACAGGATAGATACCTTTATTATTCCGTTTTTATATCTGAAAAGACTGAGTTACAGACAAGTTAAGTAACTTATGCAAGATCAAAGAGTTAAAAGTACGAGAGCCAGCATTCAAACCTATATTATCACCATCCAGATCCTTGCTTTCACCCATTCTGTTATAGTGCCTTTCAAGAAAGAGAGCAAACCTCTTCATCTGAAAGAAGGTTGGATAACACCCTGATTACTTCTCCACCCTCCACCCTTTGCTCAGTAAAGCCGGCTCTGTAATTTCCAGAATTCTGAGCAGCTGTCCCTCTAGGTACATGTGATGTGTTTTGAGATAATCAAATAGCTTACCTGCTTCCCCACCTCCAGTGTTTCTAATCCCTTTACAAAACTTCAATTCCAAGTGGATAGGAATCAGGGAGGATTTAGTTGGCCACAGGATTTCTGAAACAATTGGTATCAGCAGTTCCCAGGGAGACTGGGAGTGGGGGCGGAGTGGCACTGGGACTCTGAAATGCAGACTGAAAGGGCCGTTTTGAGGATTCCTAATCCAAGGGAAGAGAATAGAAACAGGACTACTTGGTTCTCAGGAGTTCTGCCAAATGATGGAAACAGGAGAAGCCTCTGATAATTGAGGGACTTAGTGGTGAACGTAGAACTTTCAGCAGTTAAAGCCTGGATTGATTTTCGTGGTCTAGGATGTACTGCCGAAGAGTGAAAAGATACCAGAGAGAGATGCCAAGTTAACGGCTGCTCCCGGAAAGAGTTCTCAGACATACTTATAAAATTAAACGTAACAGTTTGAGGTCCCATCCTGATGTCTGGGTGCTAAGTTATCAGAGTCAAAAATTAGCGGTATTTCCATTGAAATCAGGAATCAGCCATTACTGATAAGAGCTCAGTGTAAAGTAGAAATAGAGAAGAAGCATTCTCCTTGTGTTAAAGGTTTATTTTAGGAGTTAATGATAAAGATCATTCTAAACGGTAAAACTCTAGATTCTTGATAATTAAAGACAGAAGCGAGAGATGCTCACTCTAATTGCTATTTTTAACAGTGTTCTGGAAACCTTAGCCAATGCAAAAAGACAAGAATAGGAAACAAAATGCGTATACGTATTGCAAAGAAAAGGAGTAGGAAAGAGAAAGCTGTCCTATTTGAAGATGACAAGATGATCAAAAGAAACCATTATAAATCAGTAGAAAAACTATTGAAACATTAAAAGATTTCAGTAAATTTATATATATAACTAACTAAAAAATTTAAATCTCTGTATGCTGCAAACTATAAAGTAAAATGAAAAGTTAGGGGGAGACAAATAAGGACAGAAAAAGTATTACAAGACTTAATATATAAAAAGCTGTTATAAATTTATAACAAACAAAAGTATGTTGAGAGCATAGGCAAAGTGAAAAATATAAACAATACAGTTGAATATATCAGAATCTCCTAATTGGAAATAAAATATAAATTTTAAATATAAGACAGTAATACCAATTTGATATAAATATTTTAAAAGATAATAACATTTGCCAAAACCTATAAAATGTACATCATCAAGAGTGAGCCCTAATGTAAACTATGGCTTTGGATAGTAATGATGTGTCAATATATACGGTCATCAATTTTAACAAATGTACTACTGTAGTGAGGGATGTCCGTCAGGGAGGAGATTGTGTGTGTATGGGGATGAGGGGAATATGAGAACTCTCTGTGCTTTCTGCTCACTTTTGGTGTGAACTTAAAACTGCTCTGGGAAAAGTTTATTAATTTAAAAAAAGACAAAAACACTCATGCATTGCTATTCAAAAGTAATTTGGCATCAAGAACTTCAAAGATATTGATACACTAGGAGCCTATAATTTTGCTTCTAAGAATGTATTTGTCAAGCATTATTAAAGATTTATGTATGAGAAAGTTTAGTACTACTTAACAACGATAATAACAAACAGAACAGAATAAAACCTAATTGTCAATAAGCAGTCCAGACTGAAGGAAGTGCATAGTCACTGAGGCAAAAGTATGCCTGGAATATTTAACAGTTTTAAATGCTCGAGTTAAAATATCACATAAACAAAAGGAAGATGTACATTGTAAATGTATATGGTTTTAATCTTAGTTCTATAAAAATATAAATGCATAAATACTTCTTTAAAACTATATAGAAGTTCACTAATATATTAACAGTGTTATCTCTGAGTGGTAAGATTTTGGGGGAATATTATTTACATTTTTTCTGTTTCTATTTCCTGAATGTATTTCAATAAGCTCATCTTACATATAGAATCTAAACACAAAATAAATACTATTTTAAAAAATTATATTCAAGGCTAATTCAATATTCAAAAATCAATGTAATTACAGTCTTTTAAAAAAGTACATGCTTATATCAGTTCAAGCAGAAAAAGTATTTAACAAAATTCAACATCTCTTCACGATAAAAATTCTCATTAGAGTTGAATAGAAGGGAAATTCTTCGACATGATAGAAGACGTTTACAAAAAACCACCGCTAACATCATACTTCATGGTGAAAGACTGAATACTTCCTCTAAGTTCAGGAAGAAGGCAGCTTAAGACTTCCACCATATTTGTTTACAAGATAATACCTTGCTACTCTAAGTGTGGTCCAGGGACCAATAGCATGAGCAACACCTGGGAGCACGTTAGAAGTGCAGAATTTCAGGCCGTATCCTGGACCTACTGAGCCAGAGTCTGCAGGTTAATAAGGTCCCCAGGTAGTCAACATGCACATTACAGCTGTAGAAGCCTTTATGTAGTGTACCAGACAAGCTTTGGAACTAGACAGCTTTGGATTTCAATTTCATCATCACTACTGTGTGGCTTTGGGCAGGGCACTTAACCTTTCTGAGTCTCTGATTCCTCATCTATAAAATATAGAAACTGACATCTCCCTTGCCAGGTTGTCAAAAAGAAAAAGATAAGGGACCTGGTGAAATCATCCACCAAAAGGTGCTGGTACTATTAAGGATGTTCCTCCAAGAAGCCCTAGGCATGTCTGTCATTTCCTTTATAATAACCATAGCTTGCGAGTGGGTAACAAGATAAATGCAAAGGTGTAAATGTACAGAGAGGACGCTAACATTCCCAAAACCCATAGAGAAAAAGCAAAAACAAGAACTCAGGTCTCTTGAGTACCAGACTATCACATACCACGTTTGACTTTGCTGGGCCCTTATCACAAAGCTCATACTTTCCCCCTAACTCCAAGCTATTTCCTGAATCGCTGAGTTACATATTCCTGGACATCATATCCCAGTTATAGGTAGTGTTAGTCTACATGTATACAGACAAAGCATTGCTGTGATTTCTAAGGGCCAAGTTGAGACCTAGGTGGGACATCTCCCTTTTCAATCTACCGTATTTGTCTTTCCAAACTTTAAAAAAGAAAGTTCCTTATTTCAATCTTGTAGATAGTTGTTGGTTTGAAAATTGACCCCCAAACATGAAGGGCAGGGAGAGATGGAAGAAAGAGGCCGATCTCTCCAGATTGGTAGGTGGCAGTTTTACCAAGCAAGGGAACTTACTTACGAGGCTTGTCTTGGGCAGCCTCAAGACAAGTAGATTTCCACACCCACCCGCCAGAATCTTAAAAGTTTATATGGAGGACTTAATGGAGTTCAGCCGGGTACACATTCCAGATGATCTCAACAGATTGCTCTCTCAAGGCTGCATTCTTTAAAGAGCTCGTAGGTGGGAATGGCAGGGGGAACGTACATTTCAAGGACAAGGGAGCAGGTGAGGAGCCTCTGATTGCTTGGGTCCAGCTCACAGGTCACATCGTCTCAATGCCTCCAACAATAGCTCTGAAACAGAAACGTAAAAATATTTTATCAGAGTGACAAAGGCAAAGTGGCAAGTGGAAAAGACCTGTCCTAGAACTTGCTTCAGCTCTAAATAGAAATGAGAGGATCAGAAAAATGAATTCCATCCTTCATATTGGTCAACAGCAAAGAATTAATGAGGCTTAGGAGTCAGAACAGGGCTTTTACTCTTAATTCCAGTATTTCAGGAAACTTAGTCATCATATGCTCCTTATGTCTGATTTATTACCTTCCTGCTGCTATTTTAGCCAATGTCCCCTTTTTGTCCTTAATGAGGATGTAGGACATTTGGTCACCAGTCATCTTTGCAAAAAGTTCTTGTGTCCTTATTCAATCATTCCTCACCTTTGTCCTCATTAACTTTGCTAAATTTTGTCTTATGAACAAACCATTTTTCCTGTTGCCTTTCACTCGAATAAGATGCCAAATCTATCTCCTCTTCGTATTTGCCTTAAATCTCTTTCATACCTTGTTGAGACTGTTCTGGGCTTCTGAAAATGGTGTTTCTAGAAAGAACTATATAGCTCTCATCTGCCACTCTAACCTCATGTCTCTCTTCACAACACTGGGGTTGGCCTCTTATAGGGCCTGACACCAGATCCTGAGCAGTGCCAGTGGGTGCCAGGGCCCTTCATCACTTTTCAGTACTGCTGTGTTGTCTCACACCATCTCAGACCCATGCCCATCAGACGCCATCCACAGTGATGGAGAAAAATGAGGGCACGACCATGGGTTTTCATAAAACTGCATTTATTTCCTCAAAACAGTTGCCTTGTATTCCGAGATTACACCTTTCTTCGTTTTTTTTTCCAAATTTTTTTCTTTCATTATAATAGTATAATAACTTTGCCTGCCTTGTTAAATGATCTTGCTTTGCAAAATGAAAACACTGACAACTCTCAGACACTTCATTTTTGCTGTTGTTTCTTTTTACTGCTTTGTGAAGTCTCAGAGTCTGAGTGTAGAGTTTAAGAGCACACACCTTGACCTCTGTTGTCAGAGCTGGATAAGAATCCCGCTCTTCTGTCTACTGAGGAAGTAACCATAGACCAGTTGCTAAACCTCTCTAAGCTCTTAGTTTATTCATATTACAATGGAGATAACAGTACCTACGTTGTTAAACAAGAAATAAATTAGATAATATATGCCAAGTTCATAACATAGTAGCTGGCACAGAGTAATAAGTCAATAAATAGTAATTATCATTATTATTATTATACTTCCCTGAGGGTTATTTGACCAAATGTTTAAAATAAACTCCCATCTTTTGCTAAGATCCCACTCTCTCTTTAAAGTGACCAATATCCAGTCAACCTCAAGATCTCTCCTTTGATTTCAGGTCAGTCGTACAGGATGGGGCTTTAGGACTGAAGTAGAGCCAGTGTAACAGTTATGTATTTTGTTTTCTATATATGATGACGCTTTTGCATCTTGGGGACTCTGTGGACCAGAGGAGGGACTGCTCCTCCCAGGATTAGCTAATTCCTAGAGCTAGCAAAGTTTGCCTGGGAGCATGCCTTTCTACACAAACCAACAGATCCAAAACCCATAACCCCAACCACCTCTTTTAACTAACTCTCAAACAGCAGGCCAATATTTCCTCTGCCCTAAATCATCCCAGGGCCAGGTACTAGACAACTAGAGACCATGCCTACAGCTCAGAGACCGCTGAAATTACTCAAACTAGCCAATTCTAAGTTGTGTACCCTGCCCTCCCTTCCTTTTTCCACAGAAACCCAATAAAAGGTGTGGCCATGCCTTCCCCTACCCCTTCTGCCTCCTGACAGCCCCGGTGCTTCCCTGTGTGGCCCTGTGTGCCATACCTCCTGTCTCTGGGGAAATGTGAGTAAAACTTCTTCCTTCATGGAAGTTGTCTCCTGATCTGTTGGCCTCCCCATATCTGATTAAAACAAATCCTGGGTACATTTTAATACATTCAGCAAATCAAACCTATCCCAGATGATTTTTTTTGGCTGAATATCCTCCTAAATTTCCATAAACCAAGGTGTCACCATCAGAGTGAAAATGTATGTCTTAATGCTAAGCCCCTCCCCACCTCCTGCCTAAATCCACTTGGCACTAGCTGTGAATATCCAGAATGACCAGAGAACCAACTTGGCTTCCCAAGGATAACCTCCAGGATTGAATATCATCCAACAGAAAGTTGGGCCAGGTTCAGACCCCCCTCCGAACTACAGTGATAGGCTACCCACTTGAGAGAAGTTTTGAAAACTAGGTCTTAATTGTCTTACAACTTAGAGTCAATAACAATGCAGAACAAACAGCCTACAAAGAATTAAGAAGAAGGCTGGCCATAGTTTTAAATACAAGCCACAGTGGAGAAAAATTGTGTTTTGTTTATTTCCTGGGAAGAAACTCATTTCTTATTAATTTACTTTCTAGGCTTTGATGATGTTAAAGGTTCCGTTCAGTTCTTAAGTTATATAGTTTTATGCCTACTACCGTCATTTTGTTTTCTCACCACTTTTGGTATTGTTCATTGAAATACCATTAGGACACATGAGTTGTTATTGTTACCTACGAGATGAGACTGAGCAAAATAAGTATAATCATTTTATACAAGAAAGAGCTTTGTGAAGTTTAAAAACTTAAGGCTTTGTATCTTCCTATACCACCGCCTCCTCTAGACAAAGTCTTCTTGGCCAAAATCAAAGTTCCTCACAACCCCCCAAGAAATTGCCCACTCTCCAGAGGGTCAAATCCCCCCACCCTCCATAGACATTGACAATAGTAAAATGGAGCACAGAATTTTAGTGGCTCTGAATTCCTCATGCTCTTGATTCATTCTGGACATTGACCAGGATAACCTGCTGGGAGACCCCAATAAAAAGACTGCCTTTATAAACACTTTGCCTTTCCCTTCATTTTATAATTGAGGTTGAACTTGTCAATAAAGCTTTCCAAAGGCCAGACACCACAACACTCAGACAAGTATTTACATTCTTTCCTCCTCCCCTATCAAAAGCAAGACTATTTTTGTTACCTTAAAAAAAAATGAATAGGAGTAGAAGGCAATTGAAAGCAGACCTTAGCTTTTCTATCCTGGTACCCACACTAAGAGAAATACATCATGAACAATGAGAACTTGTCCCACTTTTTCCTCCTACTGTAGCTCTTGTGATGGGGTCTAAAGAAATTTCCAAAATGGGGCCCTGAAGTCCTTTTGCTCTTTGCTTCTCCTGCTGTGGCTATTTTGTTGGGAATCCTGGTCTTTTTTTTCCTTCTTCTTCTTTTTCTTTTTTTTGGTAAAAATAAAATGAGAAATTACTGGACTTGAACCCAGTCTTTTCCCCCAAACATGCATTGTTCTTGTTGAGTTCCTATGTTTATGTGCACATTGATGAAAATGAGCAATTGTAGATACCTGTTAAAAACATGAAGACGGCTGCACAACAAGCACGTTCCTTGTCTATATTTTGTCAGTCATCACCACTGTTTCCCACAGCACGCACAGTCGCCAAACGCTGAAAGCAGCTCTTTTATCTACTTGTAATATTTACTTTATTTTACCTCAAAACTCTTGCAAATAAGGATTAATTGTACCCAGACTACATAGATCATTTTTTAATTAGCAGAGTTCACTATGTTTAGAGAATATGGTGATTAAGCAGGACAGCAAAATGGCTAATTTATCATAAAATTTATAAGTTCCTCATCCCCCAAAATTTCAACTTCGAATGCTTTTATTCATTTGAACAATTCAGCCTTGCAGTAAAAGACAAGAAGGCAACTAATGTGAGCTAAAGCCTCACATTTGCATTAGCATCAGTCAATAGGAAAAAACAACAGAACCTATTTTTAATTATATTCAAGGTGTTCATCCTATTAATCTGAAAATTAAACATGCAAAAATGAATTCCATTGATGAAATATGACTTTCTAGCGTATTAGAAAAAGAAATAAAATCGCTCTGAATATAAAGCAATGTGTATTGAACCCTTCTTACAAACTCTTGCATGGTGGTTTCCCAGGAAACCTAAACTCTGCAGATGTACAAACTAAAATGCAGATGTGTGCATTTCGAAGAACTAAATCCAGTTTTCATTCCTAGTGAAGCCAATTCATTTTCAGAGCTTTACACATAATGCCATGTCCCTCTAAACTGGAATAAAAATTTGATCTCCTAAGCATGAACACTGATGATATTTGAAAATTAACATTTATTCAATCAAATTTGATTTTTAAACCCATATAATATATGATCTCCATAGACTGGCAACTAGTGAACCATTAGGTAACCTTGTTCTTTGGTATCTCACCAGGGACCCTGCTGAATCATCGCCTTACAGGTTGTGTGCCAACTCTGGAACAAACTCAAATGTATATTTCCTTTCCAAATGTCCCACTTCTGCCAGGAAACTAACAGATGCACCAACAAATGTTGCAAGTCTGCCTATTAAACATGGAGCTCTTTGAATTTCTATTGCATTTCTCCAGCACAAGTGCATTTGGAGCAAAGAAAGAAATTAAAATGAAGTCAGGTGTCATTCAAGAAAATTACAGTACCATGGAGGACAGTTTTGACTTGCAGCTTTGAGTTGCCATGCTGTGCCTTTCACAGCTGCCTACAGTTCTCGTCATTAATAATCAGTAAATAAGATCTGCAGGTGGGCCTGGAAGGCACCCTGAGCCAAGAAGATGGTAGTTAAGGCTTCTGTCTCTAAGATGGGTGGCCAGGCTCATTTGCACAACCCAGCTTATGTTTCCACAAAAAAGTGCAACCCTACTTAGCATAGCTTCAGGGAAGCTGCCACAATATAAGGAGTGCTAATTACTGTAACCAACTGGCAACGATGCATCCAAAATTAAATGGCCTGTGACTGAGCAGATGAACAATTTTTATGGCCCAAAGATCAGGGAACATGGATAGTTTGTTAAATTAACTGACAGCCTCTTTGGTCTAAGTAGGTGAGTTGAAGTCAATTGAAAGCCGTGCTTGCATGCAGTTCCATACCAGAGTCTCTCCTGCCTAAGTACAGTTCCCCCTGCAGTTTTATGTGAGACTATGGCTACATTTAGTACATAAAATTCAAAAAGTTCCCCAGTTCAGTTCATAAATGACCAGGAGAAGCTATTCTGAATCCTTGTGGGATTGGTTTTTCTCACACAAAGGTTTGATCTTTTTAAATTCACCTGAAACTAATTCAAATAGTTGCATAGAGAGGTTTTTAGTAAACCTACAGAACCCTGCATGAACAACAGCTTTTAACTTCTAATTTCCAACATTGGTCACACTTAGAACCAAACCGTTTCACTAGCATATCACAAATTGCCGTTTATTATAAGTTCATTCTTAACTGTTAATGCAAATCTAAAAGTCTTCCTGAAAAACAAATAACGTAGAGAGGAAAGCATAGCCTCTAAAATTTCCAATGCATTGCTTTTAGCAAACAACGCTTTTCCATATCACAATTTAAGCCAGGATTTCTCAGCTTAGGCACTCTTTACATTTTGAACTGGATAATTATTTGGTCCTGGAGTAGAGAGGTGGGAGGTGGTGCTGTCCTGTATGTTGTAAGATGTTTATCAGCATCCTTGATCTCCACCCACTAGGTGCCAGTAGTAATAACACCCCCTGCCTCCGCAACACACACAGAAGTTGTGACAACAAAAATATCTTCAGGCACTGCCAAATAAACTCTGGAGAATAATATCACCCCCACCCTCCAACACCCCTATTGAGAATCACTGGCCAACAGTTCAACAAACATTTATTGAATGCCTGTGATATTATACTAGACTCTGTGTGAGGCGAGGGATAGGGGATGGGTAAGGGTTAGGTTGAGAAATAACCCGTGTCCAAACATAACACGGCTGTGACCTGGAGGAGCATGTAGTTTAACAGGGAAGAGAGGCACATGAACAGAACATGTTAACAATATATGACAAGGGCTAAAATAGAAGTGTGAACAGGGTGCTCTGGAAATACAGAGGAGAGGCAAGTTAACTCCTGAAAGTTCTGATGGGATTTTCTAGAAAGAGGACTCTGAGCTTGGGCTTGAAGAATGAGTTAAAGTTGGCCAAGTAAAGAAAGAGGGAAAGGGCATTCCAAGCACAGGGCACTGCATAAGCAAAGACATAGAAGTGTGAAACAGCAGGGCATATGCAAAATACTACAACCAGTTCTAAACAGTTCTATTCATTGGTATTACAGTTTTTAAAAGCACATCAAAAAAAGAAAGAACACTGAGAGATGGGAGTGGAATATATCATGTTTTCTGATGTTACAAGAAAGTTCTTCCTAACCATTAATTGAATAAATATTAATTCACTGTCACCTAAGAATTCAAAGATGTCTATGAGACTTCTTGCTGTCTAGATGCTCACCATCTGGTAAGATATGAGAAGTACAGGTATGACTCAGATATGTTCTAAACTGCAGATTAGAGTATAACTCTGTGTTACTCTAGTCTCTAGAATCTTCTTTTCATACATTGAATTTCACCAGGAAACATTAGAATTTCTAGATTTCTATGACAGCCTTCTAGGGGAATGTGAAGAAGTTGAAGACATATAGCCTACAAGAAACTTACAATTTGGGTGGGAAGATAAAACTCATGAAAAGATACAAATTATGAAATTACAAATTATGAAAAATGAAATTATAAATTATGAAAAATGCCAAAGAAGAGGTACAGACTCTTAGAGTAGCAGAAGAGGCAGAAATCGTGGTAGACTTCCATGGTTAGGCAAGAACTTGAGAAAGATGTGTGATTTATTCTAGTCTTAAAATAAGGTTAGTGTTCAAATAGTAGAAAGGGGAAAAACATTTTAGACAATGGGGAAAAAATGCCAAGTACAATGAAATGGACGCTGGCCTGTGCCTGGTATTGAAAGGACAGTGAGGAGACACCAGGGTAAAGCAATGAGTTCCCACAGGAAGGAGGAGTTGAAGGTAGACTGTAGCAAGATGTGGAAAAACTTCAAGGTGAATGAGAGTGGGGCGATGGGGATGAGGTTAGATGGTCCTTGATATTTATGTATATCATTGAAAGATGAATAGAATGTTGCTAAGAGTCAGGGGAAAATACATAGCCAATGGTGAGGGGGTGGGGAAGTACAGTGTCCATCCAACAGAGCTGCCAAGTTCTATTGGCTGTGGATGGTCTCACGTGGTGGATGAAGGCGAGGTCTTACATGCCCATAGTTTTTTGTATTTCATGATAAATACCATTTCTTTTTCCAAATTGTGATAACATACTGATTACCACAAACAAGTACAAGAAGGTTTGTATTTTGTTCAAAAAAAATTAAAAAATCATTCTTTGACATGTGTTATACCTCTGCAGCCAGATGCCAAACCTCTAGGAAATGACTTCTGCCATTCTCCTCCACTCCTTCTGACATCAATAAAATGACATCCACTTTTCTCAGCCCCACAGAAGAGGCAGTAAATAATGCCTCCCAACCACAGATGCCTCTGTCCCACACCCCTTAGGGACTCTGTTGCCTGCAGCCAACAGACTGAGGTGCATTCCTGCCTAGAGCAGGTAATAATCCAACCCTACTAGTTAGCATCCTGCAAGTTAACTCCTTCTCTCCCAGAGGCAGGTGTGGGAATCTATTCCTGTTTTCCTTACATTTTCTTTAGAAGCACATAATTTTGATTGTAAAAGACATGAGATTGGATATAAATTCTGCCCTCCTATGACCCTTTGACCCCAACACGGAGGGTAGCATCCCTGTTATATAATTGACCAAACATACAAGAAAAGACATTTCTGCTCATGGTTCTCAAATTTGTGTGCATGTAAGAATCACATGGAGACCCACAGCCTAGAAAATCTGATGCAGTAAGTATGCAGTTAGAAACAAATGGATGCGGTTAGAAACAAAAATATGCTTTTACTTAGGTAGTTCTGATATAGGAACACAGTTTTAGAAACCGTTTTTAGAGGAACGTGAAGTACAGTTTTTTAAAGGATATTCTAGATATCTTTCTGGAAATTAAGGCAAGTTGTTCTTAGCCTTGACTTTCTGTCCTCTCCAAATAAATATATAAATTGTTTTAGGTAAAAAGCAGTCTTGTTGCCTCTGAAGTGTCTGGGTGATGATGAAAATATATCAGGAGTATTCAATATTTTAAAGTCACTTGAGGTGTCCTTCAGGAAATCTACTACCATAAGTCACAAGGTTCAGAATCAAATCTTCTCTTCTTAAATAAGTCATATTTTTCGAGGGATGCAAGGGACTCCAAGAGGACATTTGTCAAGGAATCTGCCTTCATTGAATAGAAGAGAAACTTCCTCAAAATCCTTTGGCGCGAGATGAGTACCAGTCTTGGGTGAACTTAACATCTGATGATAGTTCCCATAAAACCTCCAATTTACCCAATCCTCCTTCACTCTAGCCCTCTATTCTTTGCCAGAGAAACCATGGAATCACAAACATATAGAATGGAGAATGCTTGAACTAAACTTGGGAACAATTTGACATGGCCCTGCTCAAACATCTGATGGGTCTAAAGAATGCGCCTCTCTCCTGGACTTGAAAGAATCAAAGAGATAAGGGAAAGAGAAAGCAAAAACATCATCAAAATTAAAAACTTTCGCTCTTAAAACATACCGTTAAGAAAATAACAAGAGAAGACACAAACCGGGAAAAATATTTGCAAAGCATCTATCTGACCATAGACTTGTATCTAGAACGTATAAAGAACTCTTAAAACTAAAGAACAAGACAAGCATCCAATTTAAAAAGTGGGCCAACAATCTGAGCAGACACTTCACCAAAGACAAGGTATGATGGTAAATAAGCACATGAAAAAATCCTTTAAGGAAATGCAAATTAATACCATAATAGACACCACTACATACCTACTAGAGTGACTAAATTTGTAAAAACCGGACCACATCAACTGTTAGGATAGGCTGTGAAGCAACTGGAATCGCCATACACTGCTGGTGGGAATGTAAAATAATAAACCACCTTGGACAAAATTTTGGCAATTTCTTAAACACACTAACAAACTAAAATCTGTCAATTGCAGGAGGGTTGCTACATAGATAGCAATGGCGTATAAAACCTAAGAAACTCAAAATGGAGCCCCTTGATCTCCTTTAGAAGCAAGAAAGATAATCTGCTGGCATTTTTCGTTCCTGGGAAAGTGAAATACAATAAAAGTCAACTAGTGGAAAGAGGCCTGCCTTCTAATGCGTGTCTCAGGCTTGGCCTGCAAGGCCTGATGCCCCAATGCTTAGCCTTGCAGATTTCATGTCACTTCTCCTAGTACTGAGCACACCTCCCCTGCTGCTAGCAGCAGCGTGCCAGCAGGGGCTGTCAGTTGCATCTGTTTCCCAGCTGTTTACAGCAGAGCTACGTTGCTTCAGGCTGAGCTTCTGAGCTTTGTCCAGCCACCTGGTCTGATTTCTTTCACTTATCCTCTAAAAGTCTAATGATGATTGTTTAAGTTTTGATCCTACTTGGAATACCATAAAGTCTGATATTCTCCTTAAGAGTTGAATTACAGTTTTGTGGCCCCCAGAGTGGTGTTAGGCATTCCTTTTGGCCTAAACTTCCCTAAGATTAGGTCATATAGTCCAGCAGGCATATCTGGCCCCTAATTTTGCATCCTATGTTTATTCCAGAGCTTTTTGAACCCTTCGATTCACTCTGGCGGCACTCCTGTTTATTCACTTTGCTGTTCAAGAGCATATGTCTTTCTATTCCTAAAATGACCAGAACCCTGATGTGAGTGAATACTATAATCTTGCTCATCCTCATCCTTATTCACAAAGACCTCTTCTTAACAAATCCGACCATTTTTCTAAGCCCAGACCAAGTCATCCCTGCTCCAGGAAATCTTTCAATATTCTAGCCTGTAGAGATTCATCTCTCCTATTCCTGGCTGCATGCAGCATATATAATATTCTGTCTTTTTATTCCACAATCCAATCCATTTTATACACTGTTGATAGGTTGGATTTTCTGAAGCATCCTTTTTTTTAAAAAGATTTAATTTTTTTTCTTTTTCTCCCCAAAGCCCTCCAGTACATAGTTGTATATTCTTAGTTGTGGGTCCTTCTAGTTGTGGCATGTCTGTGGTCAGGATCCAAACCAGCGAAACCCTGGGCCGCCGCAGCGGAGCAAGGGAACTTAACCACTTGGCCACAGGGCCGGCCCTGAAGCACACTTCTGATCACACACTCCCTTGCTCAGAAATTTGTGTTGTCTCCCAAGAGCTTACAAAGTCAAGTGCAAAGTCCTTGGGACCTCCACCATTGGCCTCAGCTCATCTGACCAGCCTCTCTATTGCTGCCCCTAGCCAGCTTAGGCTCCAGCTAAACTGAACTGTGGGATGCTCCTAAATGCTTTCCTATTTTCATAACTTAGCTTATGCTATCACCTCCACCTAAAATACCCTTCCCCTACTCCATATATGACATGCTCAGATGGTGTTTTTATAAGAAGTCTTATGCCCACTTAAAATAATCTTTCCCACCAATCAATTCCCATTGCCACATATTTGAATCTCTTAAAACCCTTGCTATCTTACTCCTTTTTAGGACTTATTTGTGTATAGGTATTCTCACTCTGCTGAACTACAAGTGCCTCAAGAACAGGTAGAGTCCATGTTCAATTTATCTTTGTTTATAGTGTCTAGAATATAGTACGAGCTTAATAAACAATTCTTTCCAAGACAAGCTCAATCTTGTCTTCCAAAATCAGAGAACAGGGCCAGAATTCCTGAAGAAAGAGGAATTTGAATCTTTGCCCCAATGTTTGTTACTTTTGTGTCCTAAGGTAAGCCACTTCGCCTGTCTTCTCAAATATAAAACTGAAATAATAGCATCTTTCCAATCTGTTCACCAGGTCCTTATGATGAGCTAATCAGATAATGTATTGAAAGTGCTTTGAAAACTGCACAATCCTACACAAGTCTTACATTCCTCAAAGTTAACATCTGGCATATGCTTTTGGAGTATATACATTTTTGACACTGCATCTAGAAGTTTTAGACACATAGAACCATCATAAAATTAGAGTAACTCAGTGACATTTCATCCAGTACCCATAAGGCCAGAGTAGCTTGGGAACTTGCTCCTACATAGGGTCAGAAACACAACTACAAGGATGCCTGACTCTCAGTCTTGTGTTATTTCCTTAAGCCATGTAGAATAGACACTCAGAAATACTTACTGAACCAAATAGATTCTATGACATTTTGACTTAAAGTCCAAAAGGCATTATAGATTGAGGTTCCCCTTAGAACTTACATGACCGAGAAAATAATATTGAGACAGTGGCTAGGAGCACACGATCTATGTCTCACCAAACAATAACTGTCCTATCTTTGGCAAGGTCTCAAAACCTCTCTGAGCCTCTTCCAGAATGCAAACTCTAAGACGGGGGGGACATTGTGTCTATTTTATTCATTGCTGTGTACCTAATCCTAGACCAATGCCTGGCACATAGTGTGTCTCCGATATTTATTTGTTAAATGAACAAATTAGCCTCAGTTTTCTCAAAAGTAAAATAGGAACAATCTCATAAGGTTGCATTGTGAATTAAATGAACAGAAGAACTTAAAGCTCTTAACAGTGACTGGAGTCTAGTTAGTGGAATCCTGTAAGCTGGCTATTATTATTATCCTGAAGATAAATCTCTCAACATTCCTTCAAGTTGGGGTTGAGTCAGGGGAGGGGACTCCAAAAGAATGGGTTCTCTAACCTGAACATCCAATCTGGGTTACTAGAGATCACAAATCTAGAGAGAATTAGAAAGCACATTCTGGCAAATGTTGATTGCCCAGAGATCCTTCTACCAAATCAAGCATTATCACTAAGATCAGAACTTGGAACAACTAGAGATAAACATAGCTAGAGAATTAAAACTAGAGAACAAAACACTAAAGAAGAAAAAGTGCCTGCTGATGCTGTTCTAAAATTATATGTTGATTTTTTTCATAAACCAAAGAAACATCTTTATCCTATCAATGCCTCAAAAATTTAATGTGGAAGCAACATAAAAATAAGAGAGTAGTAGGGCATCTAAATTACATTCTTTTCTATTAAAGGGATGTCTTTTTAAATGCCACATTTACACCCACAACTGAAGACAAGTTATGAAGCCAAATGTGCATGTTAACTTACTTTTTCACAAACATTCACACATAGGAAATTAAAACATAGTTTATTAAATATTTAGGTCAAATGAAAGCAACAAAGTATTACACAGAGATAAGCAATATTCAAATAATATCATAAAATATAATTAATAATACTAACCTTGACATAATTTAATATACCCTTGAGGATTCCAAGGCATCTCAAATCCTTCAGAGTTGCAGAATTATCATTAAGAATTCCAGGGGCTGGCCCCGTGGCCGAGTGGTTAAGTTCGCGCACTCCGCTGCAGGCGGCCCAGTGTTTTATTGGTTTGAATCCTGGGTGCGGACATGGCACTGCTCATCAAACCATGCTGAGGCAGCATCCCACATGCCACAACTAGAAGGACCCACAACGAAGAATATACAACTATGTACCAGGGGGCTTTGGGGAGAAAAAGGAAAAAATAAAATCTTTAAAAAAAAAAAAAAAAAGAATTCCAATTACCCTCAACAAAATATTAGCAAATTGAATACAATACATTAAAAGGATCATACACCACAATCAAGTGGGATTTATTCCAGGAATGCAAGGATGGTTCAACATCTGCAAATCAATCAACGTGGTACACCACATTAACAAAATGAAGAATAAAACCCATATGATCATCTCAATAGATGCAGAGAAAGCACGTGACAAGATTCAGCGTCCATTTATGATAAAAACTCTTAATAAAGTGGGTATAGAAGGAAAATACCTCAACATAATAAAAGCCATCTATGACAAACCCATACATAACATTATACCCAATGGTAAAAAAGCTGAAAGGTATCCCTCTAAGAACAGGAACAAGATGAGGATGCACATTGTTGCCACTCTTATTCAATATGGTATCAGAAGTCCTAGCCAGAGCAATTAGGCAAGAAAAAGAAATAAAAGTTATCCAAATTGGAAAGGAAGAAGTAAAGCTGTCAGTATTTGCAGATGACATTTTATACATAAAAAACCCTAAAGAACCCATCAAAAAACTATTGGAAATAATTACCAAATACAGTAAAGTTGCACAGCATGAAATCAATATACAAAAATCAGTTGTGTTTCTATGCACTCATAGTGAACTAGCAGAAAGAGAAATCAAAAATACAATCCCACTTACAATTACAACAAGAAGAATAAAATACCTAAGAATAAATTTAACCAAGGAAGTGAAAGACCTATACACTGAAAACTATAAGACATTGTTGAAAAAAATTGAAGATACAAAGAAGTGGAAAGATACTCTATGCTCACGGATTGAAAGAATTAACATAGTTAAAATGTCCATATCACCTAAAGCAATCTACAGATTGGATGCAATCCCTATCAAAATCCCAATGACACTTTTCACAGAAATAGAACAAAAAATTCTAAAATTTATATGTAACAACAAAAGACCCTGGATGGCCAAAGCAATTCCAATAAAAAAGAACAAGGCTGGAGGTATTATACTCCCTGTTCTCAAAGTATACTACAAAGCTATAATAATCAAAACAACACAGTACTGGTGGAAAAAGAGATTAAAAAATCAGTGGAACAGAATTGAGAGACCAGAAATAAACCCACATGTTTATGGACAGTTAATTTTTGGTAAAGGAGCCAAAAACATACAATGGAAAAAGAAAAGTCTCTTGAATAAATGATTTTGGGAAAACTGGACAGCTACATGAAAAAGAATGAAAGTAGACCATTTATCTTATACAATACGCAAAAATTAACTTAAAATGGATTAAAGACTTGCATGTAACAAAATTCCTAGAAGAAAACATAGACAGTACGCTCTTCGACATCAGTCTTAGCAATATATTTTTGGATATGTCTCCTCAAGCAAGAGAAACAAAAGCAAAAATAAACAAATGGAACTAGTTCAAACTAAAAAGCTTCTGCACAGCAAAGGAAACCATCAACAAAACTAAAAGACAACCTAACAATTGGAAGAAGATATTTGCAGATCACATATCCAATAGAGGGTTAATATTCAAAATATATAAAAAATTCATAAAACTCAACAACAGAAACAAATAACCTGATTTAAAAAAGGACAGAGGATCCAAATAGACATTTTTCCAAAGAAGATATACAGATGGCCAACAAGCACATGAAAAGATGTTCAACATCACTAATTATTAGGGAAATGCAAATCAAAACTACAATGAGGTATTGCCTCACACCCATCAGAATGGCTATTATGAAAAAGACATGAAATAACAAGTGTTGGAGAGAATGTGGAAAAAGTGAACCCTCATACACTACTGATGGGAATGTAAATTGGTGAAGCCACTATGGAAAACAGTATGGAGGTTCCTCAAAAAATTAAGAATAGAACTACCATATGATCCAGCTATTCCACTTTTGGGTATTTATGCAAAGAACATGAAAACACTAATTCAAAAATATATACACAACCCTATGTTCACTGAAGCATTATTTACAACAGCTAAGACTTGGAAACAACCTATTCGCCCATTGCCAGATGAATGGATAGAGATGTGGTATGTATACACAATGGAATACTATTCAGCCATAAAAAAGGATGAAATCTTCCCATTTGTGATAACGTGGATGGACCTTGAGGGTATTATGCTAGCTGAAATAAGTCAGATGGAGAAAGACAAATACCATATGATTTCACTCATGTGGAAGATAAAAAACAGTAACAACAACAAACAAACACAAGAGATATGGAGAACAGATTGGTGGTTACCAGAGGGAAGTGAGGTGAAGCGAGGGCAAAAGGGATAAAGGAGGACATTTGTATAGTGATGGATGGAAACTAGACTTTTGGTTGTAAACACAATGTAGTTTAAACAGAAGTCAAAATATAATGATGTACACCTGAAATTTATATAATGTTATAAACCAATGTTACCTCAATTAAAAACAATTCCAGTTATAATTGGGTAATATTGATACTGGTTATCTAAGCCTTCTAGTTATTTGAATTCTGCATAACAGATATTTGTTAGATATGAAAGCAGATATATGGGGGGTCTATGTACATATATACAGCATAAATACAGTATGTATACAGAATATCCACATTTCCTTCCTTTTCTAGAACGTTGCTTCCATTTTTCCCCAAAAAGCACAGCATATTCTAAATAAAACATTTTCACCAGTTTAAAACAGGGCTTTAGGCAGTAATTTTAAAATTTTCCATTTAACACATGCTTTGACTCCCAAAGACTTGTGCTTTTGTACTTTTAAAAGTTTATTTCAAAATAATGTTTTATCCCTTGCAAATACATCCAAATAGCGACTAAAATAAAGTAATGACAGAGTTATCCAGACATCAATAAATTCAAATTATATTTTTAACTGTATCCTGTTTTCATTCCACAAGACTGTATCTTCTGGGTGATTACCTGTCCATTATCCACCTACTGCATTGATTTCTCATAACTATATAAACATTCAAAACTGAGCCCTCCTTTTTCATTAATCTTTTAGGTACAGATTTTAAATTGAGACAACAGTCCTTCATTGAAAGGTTTGCATACTGAAGTATACCAAGATATATTCTGCTTTTCAAAATAAATTCCTGCAACAACAACAACAAAATCTCATTTTAATTCGGTCAGCTTTTCCCACAACTTACTTATTCATGACAAATATAAAGCTAGCAGTGTGGAAAGTGTTAATGCTTCCAGGCGGTGATTATCCATGTTAAGACCACAATACTGAATCTTGAGTGAACTTATAAAATTCAGTAATTGCCTATATTCCACCTGCCACCTTGTTGTCCAAGTAGAAATCCTGGACTATTCCTGACTTCTTCCCCCACCCACAACCAACATCTTGCATGCATCCTGATAAAAAAAGGCTCTTTCTTACCCAGTCAGTTCCCTTGCATACACACAGTTCCCACTGTTCTGAGGGGCCTTGCTGTCCCCCTGGCTGCTACATATTCTAACTATCCTTTCCCAGGAATGGAAAAGCTCACCTGATCCCTACCTTGAAAGAGACTTTCTCCTCAGAGTCCCCACAGCACTGTGCAGACCTCATGCATGGCCCATAATACGTGCTCCGTAAGTGATGGCTGTTATGGCTATATTTGATTGAATTTTAAAAGTATCTCTACCCCAGAGTGATTTAAGTTTCTTGAGGGCAGAAGCCATGTCTTGCTCAGTTTAACAATCTCCAGGTATAAAATGTGTTTTCTGGAATATAGTGTATCATTGACAAATGATTGTTGAATGAACAGCCACTGGAACATGAGTCAGAAAATCCACTTATGACGTTTAATAGCTGTGTAGTTTTGCTACCTCTCTGAACCTCAGTTTTCTAAATATGAAACAGGAAGAATGGTAGACTATCTATCAAGGTCGCTATAAGGAATATGTAGTACACACTCCAGAAACTTCCGCTGGGCTGAACCACTATTCTCATTGGGTTGTCTTTTTCAGCCCTGCTACAGTTATGTGTCTGAGGAAGAAATGACCGTGAAAATCGGACCCTTTCCTTTTGCTTCCCCTCAGTTTTTGCAAAGCCAGTGCAATGAGGTTGAGACTATTTCACGAAAATATATAATGTCTAACTTTGTACTTTGGTGGAGGAGTAAGAAGAGGGAACGGGGCAGAGAAGGAAAGTGTTCATCCAAGTCCCTCTGGGTTGGTAAAATTTCTTCTTGCTTAGGGTTGAGGAGGGGAAAACTAGACCATTCATTTGGCCCACGTCATACCCTTATCAGATGCCTCAAATTCTGACTTTTAACATTGTCTCAAAAAGCATGTAAATACTTCATCACGGAGACACACTGATGACATTAAAAGCAGACATCCATCATTTGCCTAAACTTGTACATTAAGATACTAGTCTGGGCCGGCCTGGTATCATAGCACGTAAGTTCAAGTGCTCTACTTCGACGGCCTAGGGTTCACCAGTTTGGATCCTGGGCGTGGATCTACCCACTGCTTATCCAACCATGCTTATCAAACCCCCACATATAAAATGGAGGAATATGGGCACAGATGTTAGCTCAGGGCCAATCTTCCTCACCAAAAAAATGAGGAGGATTGGTGGCAGATGTTAGCTGAGGGCTAATCTTCCTCAAAAAAAAAAAAAAAAGAAAGAAAGAAAAACAAAATGTTTAAAAAAAAAGATACTAGTCCTCAAACTTTTTAATATAAACCTCAGTAAGAAATCTGTTTTACATCAAAACCCAGCAAAAAATAATACTTACCGTTACCACCTGCAATGTATTGTGTATTTGTGTTCCATTGTGTTCAAATGAAAGTTTCTTAAAGTGTTGGTTGCAACCAGGACAGATGGAGGGGAAGGTGAGGGGATGGAGAAAGTGCAGAAAGTCAGTATAAATTACCGAGGCCCTGCAGGCTAGAAGGGGGCAAACACAAATCCCACCTAAGAATTTTCAGCCAATTCGCCCTGGCTGTGGGGCGAGAAGGTGGAGTTTTTACACCTTGGTTGCCCTGCTTTTCACCCACTAATTGATTTCATGATGCCCTAATGAGGACATGCCCAAGGATTGAAAAAAAAAACAGAAACAAAACAAAAATTTTACAAAACAATACTGCCTGTAGTGCCAGGAATTAATATTCTATGATGAATCCTATAATTACTTTGGGCAATGTGAAAGTAATTATATTGCATTATATTTTTGTGCTAAAGAAATTAATCTGTTAAATGCAAATATCCAAAATATACCACAATATTTGTAATACTATCTTGGCATTTATTCATTTTTCAATATACTGAGGAATCTTAAAAATAAATAAGAAAAACTGTAGTGTCCTAGCCTCTTATTTCTGAAAGGTCCTCCTTCTACTTGTAGGTGATAAGGAGTTTTCCCCAACAACTTTATTTATTTATTTTTTTTTTAAAGATTTTTATTTTTTCCTTTTTCTCCCCAAAGCCCCCCGGTACATAGTTGTGTATTCTTCGTTGTGGGTTCCTCTAGTTGTGGCATGTGGGACGCTGCCTCAGCGTGGTCTGATGAGCAGTGCCATGTCCGCGCCCAGGATTCGAACCAACGAAACACTGGGCCGCCTGCAGCAGAGCGCGCGAACTTAACCACTCGGCCACGGGGCCAGCCCCTCCCCAACAACTTTAAACAAAGAAACCAGGTTGTCTTTGGAAAGTTAAAGATAGGTCACGTGTGGCATATCTATTGGAAAAAGGTAGACGGTTTCCGAGGCCCACAGAAGAGGTTAGCTGCAGCTATTCAGTAACAAGGGCCTATCTATAGAACAAATGGGTCTCCAAAGGAGGAAAGTGGGGAGACACCACAGCACAGAGACCCATCCGCAGTATATGTGTGTCCAAACTGCTCCAGTAGGGACCCTCTGATCCCAAAGATCAGAGAGATGTTTTCTGGGTGATATCGATCCAGGATTCTCCACAGCCAGGAACAATGTCCCTCCAGACCTCTCCACCTTCCTTTGCTCCAAAGCAATGATCACTAAATGAAAGATGCATGTCACTGGAAAGGGATTTCCCTCTTTTCAATTTCACGAATTTGCATTCTTCTTTATGTATCAGCGTCTTGAGTTTGAGTAAGATGAATCTGCTAAGTATTGACTGAATGAATATATCCCTGTTTCAGGATTTTCAAGGCTAAGACCAGAACCCTGAAGCAAGTTAAGTTCATCAGAATAATGCCACTTGTGAAGCCCTGGGACATATTGTTTGCAGTACTCCCCTTGTGCTTCCATCCATTTCACAGGTCTCTGGTGTACCACTGGTCCCTTGGAATTCCTCAGCCACTTGAATCCTCCCTAGAACCATAGGAGGAATTTCTATGTCTGATAGTTATTTTTATACTATAATTAGATTTAACGATTAGATCCAACATTTTCGACCTTTTTTGTAAAACCCAGAAGACTCTTTAGAGAATATTTATCCCAATAGCCTTCACATGCAGATGAGAGAACTGAGGCTCCCAGAGGTGCAATGACTTCTCCTATGTCACACAGTCAGGTAAGGTGCAGTGCCAGGGTTGGCGTCCACCCCTTGATGCCCATGTCATCTGTCTGTGAGATTACTGTTAATCAAATGTGTAGGCAATAATCTTATGGTAAAATATGTTTAGATAATCCCAATGTGGGGGCCAGAGAAATATCCTACAGAGGTAGGATATTTCAATAAAATAAGGCAAGTATGGGAGATTAAAGTCCCAAATCAGACTCATCTATGTAGAATCTGGGACAGTGGGAAAGGAAAGAACTTCGGGGTGAAAACGCCCCTCAGTTCTCTCTTAATCTCTCTTTCTTTCCTTCTTCTTTCCTTCCTTTCTTCATCCTTCCTTCCCTCCTTTCTTCCTTTCCTCCTTCCTTTCTATTGTTGTTTCTTAAACCCAATAGTTTCTTCACAGAATAATTAGGAAGATGTCCATGAAGCCAGGAATAGATATACACAGATAATTAAACAGACATGTCCATTTACCACAGAAGCACATGCACACACACACACACACACACCCTCTTATTTTCCTTAAAGATAGCCATGTTGTCACAGGTTGGGTTCTCTGGGAAGAAGACTTTAAGACAGAGTTGAATGTGCTGGGGGTTTGTGAGGAAGTGCACTTACGATCAACATCTTGGAAAGGAGGAGGAGCAGGTAGGATTGGGCAAAGGAAGAAGTCCAGCTGAGATGTAGGCCCATCAACACCTCAGCAGATTCCACAGGGAGCTCTAGAGCTGAATGGCCCATCAGAGTTGTCCTTCATTGACCTTAAATGGCCCAGCCTTTACACCCCTCCCTCCATCAGCTACCTGATGTTGGCCAGCCTAGGAAGGATATGACCTTGGTTGACACAGTCCTCTATAGCTGAAGCAAACCGAAAGAGCTGAGAGCCAAAGGATGTCTTCTGGCAATACTCTCAACAGCTGAGGCAACAAGATCCCCAGAAAGGGAGAACAGAGTGGTTTATCTTTGTGCCTATCATACATGTAGCCCTAAGAAAGGCTAGCCTCTGCTGTATGTACAGACACAGACACCACACAGAGGCTCAGACAAAGTGAGCATTTAGAAGGAAGAGCTGTTGTAGTGGTGAGGATGGGCTAAGATTTGCAGCTATAAACGCTGTTCCAAAATTTCAGTGGCTTATAATAACAAAGATGTTTCTAGCTCACGTTTCAAACACATGGCCTGAGGCTCTGCTCTACAGTATCTTCACTGTATCTTCACTGACCCAGGCTTAGAAAGAAGCTGCGACTGAAAGACTTCCCTTGGCAAAAGGAAAAGAGGCGTGAGGAAGCAAGCACAGGTTTTTACAGCTTTAGTGTGGAAGAGATCTATGTTACTTTTGCTCACATTTCATTGGCCAAAGAAAGTCATCTGATCAAGGCCAACTTCAATGGGATTCTAAAATATAAGCTTCTCCCAGAAAAGGGAGGGGAGGCCAATTTTGGTGTAAAGTAATATGATTTTACCACAGTTACATTAATCTCAAGGAACACTCTAGAAAGACTGAAAACAATTCCACAAATCCACCACTTAAGTTCATGAAGTGCAGAAATGATGTGTGTTATCATTAAAAAGTCTTTAACTGCAGAAAGGGAGATAGATATTTGTGGGAGGCATTAAGGATAGCAGCCATGAGAGCTGTGGCTGGACACAGTAGGCCCTCAATCCATTTCTGTGAAATTGAATTGAATTTAGGTTTTCATGTGGGTTTCCTCTGAATTTAGTTCATTATAAAGATAACCTAGGTAGCACATACTAAAATATATGACAAAATGATGCATGCTTTGAAGGACTTTTCTTAATGTTGAAACTTTTATGGTTATAAAAGTAATATTTTTTATTGTTTAAGAAAAGCACACATAAGAAAAAAATCATAAGAAAGAAAAGAGTTTAATTAAGTATAAGTAGGAAAACATATAAATAAATATAAATAGGGGAAAAAAAGTGTCTTAGTCAGCTCAGGTTGCCGTAACAAAATACCACAGACTGGGTGGTTTACAACAGAAATAAATTTTCTCACTGTTCTGAGACCAGAAGTCCCAGATCAGAAGGCCAGATCTGGTCAGGGTCCGGTGAGAGTTAGTTCTTTTCCCGGCTTGCAGACAGACAGCCTCTGTCTTACTATATCCCCACATGGAGTGTGTGTGTGTGTGTGGAGAGAGACAGAGAGAGAGAGAGTCAGAGATAGAGACAGAGACAGAGACAGAGATAGAGATAAAGGTGGAGAGAGAGAGAAAGAGATCCTCTTCTTACGAGGCCACAGTCCTGCAGGATTAAGGATCCAACTTTATGACCTCATTTAATCTTAACTGCCTCCTAAAGACCCCATCTCCAGATTCAGTCACATTGAGGGTTTGTGCTTCAACATATGAATTTTGGGGAGACACACTTCAGACTATAGCAAGAAGTATAAACAAAATAAAAATAAATCATATCCCCTAAAGGTACTATATCAGGAGAGGCTAGGTTTATGCTATGGTAACACATTTTAATCACTTATAATAATAAAGGTTTAGTTCTCTTTCAGGCTATTTGCCAATTACGAGTCAACCGAGGGCTCTGCTCCATGTTGCTTCACTCTGGAACTGAAACTAATGGAGAGGGAACCATCTTAATTGTTGCTGGTCACCACAGCACAGGGAAAAAGAGCTCAAACCTCAACAAGCAATGAAATGCTCCAGCCAAGAAGTAACCATATTACTTCTACTTGCATCTTATTTGCCCAACTAGACCCCGAGCCCCACCACAGACAAGGAGGCCAGGGAAGGCAGATCAACCATGTGCTCAGGAGGCAGGGAACTGGACAGCATCGTAAACAGTATTCACGGCCACTCTTACCAACTGAATTGTGTCTCCCCAAAATTCCTATGTTGAAGTCCTAACCCCCATTACCTCAGAATATGACCTTCTTCAGAAATAAGGTGATCACAGATGTAATTAATTAAGATGAGGTCATACTGAAGTAGGGCAGGCCCCTAATCTGACTGTCATCCTTATAAAAAAAGAAAATTTGGACACAGACATGCACACAGGGAGAACACCATGTGAGGGCAGAGATCAGAGTGATGCTTCAACAAGCCAAGGAATGCTAAAGATTACCAGAAAAGCAGCAAAAGCTAGCGGAGAATCGTGGAACAGATTCTTCCTTGCAGCCCTCAGAGGGAACCAACCCTGTTGACACGTTTATCTCAGACTCCTAGCCCCTAGAACTGTGAGACAATAAATTGAAGCCCCCTAGTTTGTGGTACTTTTTTATGGCAGCCCTTGCAAACAAACACAGCTCTCACAGGAATACTTGTTCACTGCAGAAACTTCCAGTTACACTGTTAATTTATGGTGAATTAGAGTGCCTATTTGCTCACACCCTTGCCCCAGTGGCTATCTTCTCTAGTCACAAAAGTTAAACTCTAATAAAACAGCCATGCCTTCATTATTAGAAGTCACGCCGAGGACTGAGAGGACTCTGGATAAGAGTTCTCAGATAACTATGATTTGATCATTAAATTACCACAACCTCACAATGGTTTTGTGTATGTGATAGTTCTAAAGTGATCACATAATTTCGTGCCTTCCTTAATGGCAATCAGATCCAGCTACTTGGAAGGAGTCCACTGGCCTTGTGGAGGCCACTTCAAGTTCTGGGACTAGAAGGACAGCACTCTCTAAGGCAGGGAAATGAAGATAGTGGAAGCAGTTGGCGGAGTAAGAGTGAAGGAAAGCTGCTTTTATGCTACAATCCCCCAGCTGTTTTGGAGAAAATATCCTTCATTATCTTTCTGCGATATGGATGCACCTGCCCCTCTAAGTTGAACTGAAATGCTGTATAGCAGAAAAGGCCATTGTCCTAGCTTACCCCACAGAGCTCCCACCCATGGCCGTGCTACTCTGGGCAGATCCTGCTATTTCTTGCAAAGAAATATAAATTTGTATGATGGTTTGAAAACATCATTCTTAAGTAAGAATACATACACATACACATATACCACTTGTTCTTTCTAATCCTAAGAACAACAGCTCAAATAAATTAATACTCTAAAATGGTGATATGGAAATAGAGATAGAAAGAGATAGAGCATTGCCAATCATTTAGCAATTGCCAATCATTTAGCCATTATCTGCTGAGACCCACTGTGCATTCAGCACTGTGTCACATATGAATAATACAGGATTCCCTATGCTCAGGGACCTTCAATCCAGTTAGGAAGAGATTTTTCAAAAATGTAGAGCCCAATAGAAGTTATATGCCTCTGTGCACGGCTGAGTTACATGCTCTCCCTCTCTACTTCTGCAGGAATTAACTCACTATGTAATTGGTGGCTTATTAATATATTTGCCTTCCTGCATTTAGACTGTAACCTTCATGAAGAGAGGGCTAGACCTGTCTTTCAACTTTTTAGCTTTAGCATTTGTCACAGTGTTTGACCCATAGTAGATGTTAAATAAGAGTTTGTAGAGTAAATGCATGAGGTACAAAATTGGTTGATATAGCTACGTGGTAACGAATTTGAAAGGGAAGGGGATCATGAGGAGGCTAGAGCAGACAGGAAAAGCATCATGAAAGAGATGAAACTTGAGACTTGGTCATAACGAATCATGTGGGGGGTGGGGAGAAAGAAAATTCCCAGATCAAAGAGTTGAGGATGGTGATGTGGGGAAATGAAGCCATATCTTAAATAACACTTGTAATAAATGATTCAGCTGCTAAAACAGTGACTGAGAGTGTTGAGTGTGTAAAGGAGGTGTTGATGCTTTACCTAAAAGAAGTAAAGCAACTTGGCAAGACTCCTGCCAGCTGTTGAGGACTTCATGGCTAAGTGCAGAATGCCTTTGTGGGAGAGGTGCCCTCAGATAGAAGGCTATTATTTATAGAGTTTCAGTAGATAGGATAAAAACAGGGGCCTGGCTTTGAGTTCCTACGGGAGGATCTCCCATTGGAAGGTCTGCTCACACCTAAACTAAGGGCAGGAAGGAAGGAATGTGCTTTGTCGGGCAACTTAAGGACAAAAACTGTCAGGATCTCAGAGCTGGGTTCCCTATTCTGCTACTTTAGCAAATCCCATAACCTCTCCATCTTTGTGCTTCCTGTTACACTGATATTCTGGGAGGTAATATTTCCTTCATTTATTCTATAGCATTCCACAAACATTTGTGATGTACCACCTAATCTTGGGTGGAACTAAAATATTTTTTAAAAAATTACCTAATTTAAAACAATCACCCAATTTGCAACATTTTACAATACTTCAAGTTATAACTTGCTGTATCACAATGCCCAGGGCTAAGGAACAATAAGAACATCCAGAAGAGAAATTACTGTAGAAATAGGCATTTTGTGGTGGGGTAGAAAAGTTGGGCTCAGTAGTTACATTTATAAAGCGGCTCATTAATAGTACAGTGGCTGGCACATCATTGGTAAGCAATAAAATATTTGTTGAATGAACAAATGCAGGCAGGGACCCTGTCTGTCGGATTCACAGCTGTATACCCAGCCCTTAGACTGGTGTCTGGCACATAAAAAAACATTTAGGGGTCGGCCCTGTGGCTGAGTGGTTGGGTTTGCACGCTCTGCCTCCACGGCCCGGGGTTTTGCTAGTTCGGATCCTGGGCGCGGACCTAGCACCGCTCGTCAGGCCATGCTGAGGTGGCATACCACATGCCACAGCTGGAAGGACCCACAACTAAAGTGTACAGCTATGCACTGGGGGGCTTTGAGAGAAGAAGGAAAAAAAAATTTAAATGTTGGTGGAATAGCGAATAACTAATTAAATGTATTTATTCTGCAATCACTTATATTGTAATTATACACAAATGTGATGGGCAGATTCAGTATTAAAACCTCAACTGCTGCTCAAGAGGCCTGGATTTGGTTCCAAGCCAGTGCAGTGAAACTTTTCCACTAGAATGTAAGCTCCATGAGACAAAACTTTGTCTGAGTTAGTTGTTTCTTAATGTTTTTAATAAAAATACATTAGATGAATGAATGCTAACTTCCAGCAGTCTATTCGGGAAAAAACCCACAAAACACTGTGAAAGAAAAACCCAAGTTCCTCTGCTGTAGTAACAAGTATCTTTCATGCCACCATTTTGAGACATGTTAGCTCAGAATTCCTAGCCTGTGAGAAGATGGTACCATGCCTGATGTCCATGCAGCTGGGCCAGCACCTCTGATTAATTTTTAATCCAACTTTTATGAGTTTTCTCAGTGTTAACCATAATCCAAGTAGGGGTGTATAAATTTAAAGCAACAACAACAAAAAGATTGTCTTTCAGGAATGAAAAATAAATGTAATCTGAAATCAATATTTATGAAGTTGTGATTAATTGACTGATGACCAAATGATTACAAAACGTCTGTCTGAAACATCTACTCAAATTTATTAGCTTTGACCAAAAAAATTAAAAAACAATCTGAACTGGGTCAATGAAAGAATAATGCATTCCTAATCAATTTTTAATAGCACTTAAGATTTTGTATTTTTTTAAACTTGCTTTTAAATAATTTATCATAAAAATGAATCTGATTTAAACAAGGGGTAAAAGGTGTTCCATCGCTATTTGATGGTTTTCTTAGCAAAGAAATTCAATTATGACTGACTTTTTATTACTGAACTACTTTATTAATAATAATACATCTTGCACTTACACGAAGGCATTAGGCCAACAATCTCAGAGTCCAAGTGAGACTGAGGATTTAGCTCCAATTCTACCATTACCTGGTAGTTTCCTTATCTAGGCCTCAATTTCCTCATGTGACAGAAAAGGCCTGCATAAAAAGCTCTAAGATCCTTTCTAGCTCTAAAAGTTCATAATTCTAAGGATTTAGGAGGTTTCAGCCCATCCCAGGAGCTATACCTGATAGAACTCCTCAGATCACAGGATTTCCCATAAGGCTACTAAGAAGTTGAGAAAGAAATTAAGCAGAAAGTCAAGGAGCTACGCAATCTTTGTTTTCCTATTAGAGTAAGTGGCAGCATTATTTAATCATTTTGGCCAAATGACATCTATTTAGAACATGATTTGTCGAAAAAGGAAATCCCCTTCGTAGAGTAGAGGGAAGAGAGAGTTTCTGGGCTTAAACTGTTTGCATTATTAAAAGCAAAGCCTGGGAATTGGCCTGGAATCAACCTGGACCAAGTGAGAGTGCTAATCAGCCTGTATTGCTAACAATTTTATCTAGATGTGTATTTGTGTGTGTGTAGGTACTTATCCACAAAGCATTAGTGAGCAAAGAAGGTACGTTTATGGTATGATCCTATTTGTGCTTATGCACGCAGTAATATATGAATTAAAATGTTTAAGGATATGCTCTAGAATGTTAATAGTGATGACCACACAGGGTAGAGAGGCGAGGCATAAGTAAAAAGCAACCTTTGCTTATTATTTTATAAATTTATAAATAGCTTAATTTTAAGATAAGCCTCTTACTTTTACAAGTAGCAAAAAAGCAATACAGTCTTCCATTTTGAAGTGAAAAACAAGTAAAGACAATGTTTAAAACAGCCTGGGGGGGCTGGCCCTGTGGCCGAGTGGTTAAGTTCGCGCGCTCCGCTGCAGGCGACCCAGTGTTTTGTTGGTTCGAATCCTGGGCGCCAACATGGCACTGTTCATCAAACCATGCTGAGGCAGCGTCCCACATGCCACAACTAGAAGGACACACAACGAAGAACATACAACTATGTACTGGGGGGCTTTGGGGAGAAAACGGAAAAAATAAAATCTTTAAAAAACAAAAAAAAACAGCCTGGGTCTGTAATAAAGGTAGTTTGCAGCTAAAGAAAATATTACAGTTTGTGGAATAGTTACTTAGTACCAGACAGCAGAAAAATCAGATACAATCCTCGACCTCAAGAAACAGAGTCTGTTGTGGGGGCAAACACATAAACAACCAACTATAATGCAAAGTGATCAGCACAGAAATAGCTATATGGACACCACATTAAAACAGCACTGAGAAGCTGTGACAGTGAAAGTAAATGTGGAAAGAGATGTTGGAAACAGTCTAGATTTTAACATTCTACTTAAAACGTATGTTATAATTGTTAAAATTTATCTTTGTGACTGAGTATTAATGCCAGTCACCAGGATGACTAACAAGAAGTGAACCTGCCCTAGTAGCAATGAAAAAGTCTGTCTTTTTTGAAGAAGAAGATTGGCCCTGAGCTAACACCTCTTGCTAATCTTCCTCTTTTTGCTTGAGGAAGATTGTCACTGAGTTAACACCTGTGCCAATCTCCCTCTATTTTGTATGTGGGATCCCGCCACACCATGGCTTAATGAGCAGTGTGTAGGTCCACACCCGGGATCCGAACTCAGCACCTCTGGACACCAAAGTGGAGTGCTCAAACTTAACCACTACACCACCCAGCTGCCCAGGAAAAGTCTTTTTTTAAAAAAATTTGTTTCAACATCTTCCTGCTGCACTGTTTCCATGGATGGATGTGAAAGGCAGAACATTCTCAGATTTACATCCCACCCAGTGGGTGGGAATGACAGGCCCTAAAATACTACCTTAGGTATAAGTAAGGTCAGAACAATGTGAGAACAGGAAGAACAGAGCAAGGTGGGGAAAAGGTGAACTTCAGTGACAGTGCATCATGATCTAGAGCTTTCTCATTCTGAAGCCTGAGATCTACAACCAGGAACGTGAAAGATGCATTAGCAAAACACGTGAATTCTGGACTCCATAGAAATATGGTTTCAAACAGCCAGGAAATAGCCAAACCAGAAGACTTTTATGCCAGACATTTTGGAAAACTGGCCATTAAGCAAACAATCAATACGATTATTTTGCCCAGTTCTCCAATTCTAAGCATATGATGTTCTCCAATACCTAGGAAAGTAAGTTACTGAGCTGTTTGGAAGAATTTTCAGTCACCTGTGAGCGGATTTTGAACTGGTCTTGGGCTTCTTCAAGTGAATTACTAGCTGCTCTAATATCACTATTGTCTGTTCCTTTTATATACATGATAGTAAGCATACACGGACCTCATTTAATACACACACACACACACACACACACATGCACACACACACACATTTTACCAGGGAGAAAGCTAAGAAGCAGAGAGATTAAATTGTCTGAAGCCAGTAGAGCCAGGAAGGCGTTCCGGGTGAGATTTCTACCCTCGCACTCCAGGTCCAGAACCGCTTTCTTTTAACCATGAGGCTGCTTCTTGTGATTATATTGCCTCTTTTTCCAAAAGATTAGTAACAGTAATTCCATTGGTTTTGTTACTAAATCTCTCTACTCACAGAATATATTTGTTTGCATAAATGGATCATATTGGCTCTTCCTCTCTTAAAGTGAGCTGCGGTTAAATTCCAAAGCTGTTATATTCAAGATTCATTTAGGAACTTTTAGAGTTTTCCTTTTCATTGGTAGGAAATGCTAACTTATAAACTCACTGACTCTCCTTCAGAGTTCAACAGCACAGTAGTACGTTTCATATCCAGCATGCATCTGAAAGGAAGGCTTTGAACCCTCGTGCAACCGCTTTCTGGGGTGTGGATGGCTCGCACTATTTGCACCCTTCTCACTTGCGGATGTAAATCACAGTCTGCAGCGCTGACCCTTAAGTCTCTTTTAGATAAAAACCACAGAAGGACCAGCAGTGAAACCGTGTCGTCAGGGAAAGCTGCGATTAAATGTATCCCAAACGTCTCGGAAACAGATAAACAGTCAATCACTGTTTGTTGTTTTTAAGTGACTTACATCATTTAATAATGGCAAGAGAGCTGAGAGCAGCAGAGTGTTGCTTTGAAAAATTAAAATGTATCGATAACGCCTTTTCTCTTCCTGTTTTGACGGCGTCGTATGTTTGCAGACTCTGTAGGGTTTAATCTTTAGGCGGAAAACTATTCCGCAATCCCACCCTCCCGGAAAGATTCATGGATTTAAGATAGCCTTTCCGCATCTTTCTTTTCTCGCTCCACTATTACTCTTTTTCATTTAAACTTTCAAGATCCTCGATGCCTGTAGTAAACTGCCTTCCTTCCCATTCTCAGGAATCGTTCAGCTCCCGAACAGGGGAAAGTTTTTTAAAAAATGAAAGGAAGGAAGGAGGGTGAAACCCTCGGCGACCGCGCGTTTCGAAAGCGCGTTTTCGTTTCCTTTCCCGGCGGGCTGTGGCCCTGCAGGGCTGCCGTAGCCGGCCGCGCGCGGCCCCAGTCGCAGCGAGCAGCCCCGGTCGGCGGGACTTCCGTGTTGGCGGGATTCTGAACGCTGCCATGGCTCAGACCGTGCAGAACGTTACATTGTCGCTCACTCTGCCCATCACGTGCCACATTTGCTTGGGGAAGGTAATGGGTGATTCCGGGCACGGCTACGAAAAGGGGTCGGGTGTGAAGTCGCCCGCCGGAGCCAAGGGCGGTCTCTCTGTGTGGCGGGTACGGGGCGTGAGGGGCCGAGATGGGTGAAGACGCTACCCCGCATTCTCCTCAGGCGCCGGGAGGCAGCGGCCAGGGGGACGGAGGGAGCGCGCCGTGATGAATGGGTCCTCTGTGAGCCTTTTGAAGGAGGAGGACAGCAGCCTCGGGGCTGAAGGGAGGGCGGCGAGGCGACTTTGCCACCGCCGGCGGCCGCGCCCGGCCGACTCCGGGCCTGGTCTAAAATGAATCGCAGCGCTGTTCAGGCCCCTGTGCAACCCCGTGCGGCGTGTGGTGAAGCCGGTTAAAGCACGTTTCCTGGGAGCCTCGCCTAAGGCTCCTCCGTCCCCTGCACAACTCGAGTGTTCACGTTCTTGGGCCTGCAGTGCCAGTTGGGGAGTCTTTTCCGTTTCCAAGATCCTTTCCTTTGCTGCACCCGGCTTCCAGAGTGGCCTTTGCTCTGGGTTCCAAATTTGAAAAATAAATAGTACATGCCCCTGAATGGTGTTTACAATGAGAGGCATGGTCTGTGATTCCAGGAATGGATCAGTTACGAGACAGAATACCCTCTTTGTGATGCAAGAGGTGCCTAACATGTACGTGAAACAGGGTGGAGAAAGTAGTTCAGGATTAGAAACAGAGTCTTGAATGTTCTAATACATTCGTCTCTTTCATTTCCGTCTGTGCCTCCCATTCGGTTTGTAAAAGAGCATTTCTTTACCGCCTAGATCAAGAAGGGAGAAGATACTGTGAATAATCAGATTTTTTCCCCACCCTGAATTGTTTTTACGTTTGTAGGGGTGTTTGTGTTTACTCCCACGTGCAGACTGAAACTACAGCCACAGGCTTAAAACTGAGCAGTATAAACTTTCTAGAGCAGACATTGAGTGTCAGCCACTACAATCGTGTGCCTTAGGTGTTTGGGGTTGTGTGAATTTCTTGAGTTCAAGCAGTAGTAGGAAGTCAGGCTTGGAAGTAACTGATAACTCTTATGTCCGTCAGAATGAAATGCCAAGGAAATAGCAAATGTGCTGTGAGAGCATAAAGGGGATGGCTTGATCAATTCTGACTGGAGAGAGCAAGGATGCCCTGATGGAGGGTGTGTTTGAGCTAGAATTTGCTACTACTGCCTACATACATAGCTGGGAGGAGGAAGAGATGATGTTTCCCTTTGCTGCAGTCTGCAGTCGGCTCCTGACATGAAGTTCCCATAAGTATGTATTAAATTCTGGGTGGATTTCCTCTCAACAGTAGCCTTTAAGGCTGATAAAAATATCCTTAGGAAATAATTTTCACTTGGTCTTAGTTGTACACATTATATCTAGTTTCCATTAGTTAATAGGCTGTCTTTTGCAATTATGTCGAAAATGTGTTTTCCGTGGTTGGTTTCCCATACCTATACTTTTTGTTTTTAACCAAAATGATACCTAATAGGATAGTGTGCAGATTACAGAATGCTTTTGTATGCATTTAATTATTTCATTTACCCCCCCCTTGTCAGTGCTGTGAGATGGATAGGGCTGGCTTCCCCATTTTTTAAATAAGAAAACTAAGGCTTAGAGTCACTGGCGTTTGAACCCCTCTAGTTAACCATGTGTGTCTTCAGTAGATTACTTCCTAGAAACTCATTTGAGCTAATCCATGACAAAAGAGGCATTTTATTCTGACGGACATCAAGAGTTAGCAGTTACTTCCAAGCCTGACTTCCACCACCTTGACAGATAGCACCTCTAGCCACCTCTGAGATCTGCCTTAAGATTCTTCCTTCCTAACCCCCTTCCAGATCATCATTCTTCTGCTGGCCTCACCATTTGTCTCAAAAATCTCACCATTAGTAATCTTCTCTTTTGATCGTTCAACAGGATTAGGGGTCATTATCCCTGGAAAGTCATTGTACGAAATATATATATATATATATATATATATATAAACGTTTTATATATCTGTAAAACCTTTAAAACGGTAGGAGTAGGGGAGACCTTAAATCTGAAGAGATAAGCTAGATGCTGTTTGGGATGGCGATGGGGTAGAATGGAGAGGAAAGAAGTAGTGGACCTAGCCTAAGTATGCACATGGTCGGTGCTTTGTCTTTTGAATACAGATGTACTTAAAATTGGAAAGTTTTGCATTTACTACCTCTGTCTCTACCTCAGTCTTAGAAATGGATTCTGTCTGCCCAATAATGTTTAGCTATCTTGCCAGTATTGTAGTAAGAGCTCTACATGGCCTGAAGAAGTTAGATGCACGTCCTGTGGGAAGATTTATGTATAACGTATTCTTGCCTATTCCTCTTTAATTTTTTCCGATGCCTTGGACTAGTGGGCCAGCAAACAGAATATAGGAATGATCTAGCCCAGGATATCTGTTATGTGACATGTTGGTACTGCCACCAGAATGCTACAGATCAGTTTACCTCTAGACAATTCCAGTCATTTATCGCATCAATTAGGAGTCAAGCTATGAAACCAAATTGTTCTTGCATCTAATGTACTTTTATTGACTGTGTCTGTGTTTTGCCATGAGTGACAGCCAAATGTGGCCCACAGTTAGTTTTATTAAAGGATAAAGGAGGTTCTCGAGAGAAGTGCCAAGCAATTAGACTTCTAATGCTGTTTAACATTAATATATCATATTCAGTTATTCCTTAGTTGAGTGTGAGTACAGTTAGAGGTACCACACTTTAAGATAAATATAGAGTATTTAGAAATCATTTCAAAGGGAGTTGAAATTGAGGTTGGAATGTAGGTGGAATGGGATAGTGTTGGAATGAATGGACATGATTGTGAATCTTTAAATAAAATATTTTTCATTTGTAAGAGAATCAAGCTTTTGTAACTCTGCAATATTAAGATTTGTACTTAATATAAGAGGAAGCTTTCTGGCTGAAATAATCAGAAATAAAACCAGCTTCCTTAGGATGTGGGGTTTCTGTCTCTTGAAGTGTGCAGGAGTAGGGTGGACTGTTTGCCGCTAGGAATACTATGGGGAGGGTCTCTTCTTTCAAGGAGGACTTCTTGCTTTCCTTTCCACCCATATTGTTGATTAAAAATGTTTGAAAGATTAGGGTAGGAACAAAGCCTTATGTAACTTAGAATCCTCACTCTAGTTTAACTAAATTCATTAATCATTGTTCATTGAGGGCTCTTGATTGGCCAGCAAGTTATCCACCTCAGTCTGTTGAGTCCTCATTTGAATCCTGATTGCCTCTTAGTGCCCGGGAGTGGATTTAAGAACCAGCCTTGTACAGAATTGTCACAAGTAATTTGCTTTGAAAAAAGCCATATGGAGTACAAGCTTTACATTTTTCTCTCTTTTCCACATTAAAATAAGTTTGAAGAATGCAGATATTTTCAGAAAAGTACAACAGTATTGTGTTTTTACATACTTAGTGTATAATAAAAAAATTAACAAAAAAGTGTTGATACTTTGTAATACTTTTCAAAGTTGGTATGTAATAGCTGACATATTTACTTCACAAATAAGATTCCAGTTTATCCTTAAAGCATTCTAGTAGTGATAAAGGTGGAGGAGGGGAGGTGTATTATCTCTCCTTTTCCCTAGACAGGAATAGGGACCTAGACCAATAGGCATTAAGTAACTTATTTCTTAGGATCATACAGTTTTAAAGTTCTAGGACCTAAATTCTAGCCCAGTGCCAAAGATTTCTTAAAACATAGCAAGAGCAATCCACGAGTTTTATTTTGAAAAGTTTCTAAATTCCCAAGGTTGACTAGGGGACCCATATTACAGTCATTTCTATACCTCAGCCTTCTTTTTCACAGTCTTTCTAGGTTTTCACTTAGTAAAACCCACAATGTTTTGAGATAGGTGCAAGAAAGAATACTCTTTGAAGAAGAAGGATTAGTTCTAGTCTCTAGCAAAGGTGACAAAAGGGCCGAGAGTTGATTTTAAGTGTAATTGCTAGGCCAGTTGATAAAGTTGATCTGTTGCCTTTTCCCTCCTGTCACCTCCTTCAGTGCCCCTTTTCTGCAGCCCCTACTGATCCCAGTGCCTTGATCCTAACTTTTTGCTTCTTTTAAGCACATATACTCTATTTCTTATTCCGAGATTATTGTTACTAACCCTGCTCTAGAGAGGAAAGAACTGTTTCTTAGTTGAAAGAGCGCTCAGTTTGCTGTTGAATCACGTTGAATGGTAGTTGAGGGGTGACTGCTCCTTATAACCTGAATCATTATTTCCTTGAGTCTTAGCTTCCACAACTGAAGATGAATCTGATACTAACCACATTAGATTGTTAGGGAAGTTCATGTGAATGTCCTAGACCAGTGCTTCTCAAAGTAGTGTGAGTGGATTTCATCTCCCAGGGACATTTGGCAATGTCTGGAGACATTTCTCATTGTCTCCAGGGTGGGTGCTACTCACATCTAGTGGATAGATCCCAGGGCTGCTGCTAGCTGAATGTCCTACAATATCCAGCTCAAAGCCCTACAACAAAAGCTTCTTGGATCCAAAATGTTGGTAGTGCTGAAGTTGAGAAACCCTGTCCTAAACCAAGGTATAACTCCTAGTGGGTGAGTCTAGGATGACATGGATATTAATGGATAATACCTTTAAACATGACTCCTCCTAGCTACATTTGTGTTTTAAGAAAGGGGTTTTGGTGGTAAAGTCAAGCCTCTTAAAACTGAAACATCTTCAGATAAAGAAATGAAACAATGTAGGATTATTATAGATTATAGGGTTAATCTTTCTGTTCCTAGGATTGTCCCCTCAGCGCAGTCTAGTGAGAACAGCCCATTTTTCATACCTTGTTTTCTCTTCTCTTCCTTCTCCTCCTCTTCCTCACTAGCCTCAGGGGGCGTTACCCTAGGATATCACTTCAACATGCTTACTCCAGATGAGTTTGGAATTGTACGTGTCACTTACCCTTGCTGTTGTCATCTTGCATTTTTATTTCATAACAGTGCTGTTTTATTGCCACATATCTCATTTGAGAGTAAATTGGATATAGAGTCCAATAACCATAGGCAAATTATAACTATTTCTGTATCTTGGGAAGCTCTCATTAAAGAAAATTGTGTGTTTTGATGATGTATATGGCAGGATCTGGATAGAGGAAGATGGGTGGAGAGGAATTGAGGGAGGGCTAGATTCTTTGTATTTTGCTTTTGTAGGTTACAGTCAAATAAACAACAAGTTATTTGTTTTAGTAGTTCTTTCTCTTTTATAGGTTTCTGTTCTCCTAAGCTAAATTTAAAGCATTGTGTAGAAATCATCACCTGATAAGTACTTGATCCAAAGAAACGAGTTTATCAGCTGTTACAAGAATCCAACACAATGTCAGTGACAATACCAGGTATCGAACAGTGAAAATGATTCTTCTGTGGGTGACATTGTCACAAACGATGGCTCTTAGTAGACAGAGCCAAGTAGTCTGCTTGTGGTTGTTCTTTATCATTTTGGCAGATTAAATGGAAAGGTTAAACTTTTGCTTTTTCACAATTTGGCAGCAGCTGTTGACCTTTTGCTTCTTGAGATGCTTTTAGGAGCATTATCTCAGCCTTTCATTTTAATACATCAGAATTCACTTTTATTAATCTTAGAGAGTTCCAGACATTGTATCAGGTGCTGTACCAGGTGGATACTAAGATGAGCAGGCCCCTGCCCCTGAGCTCAAGGAGCCTGAAATCTAATAGGGAAGGCAGGATGTAAACAGTTTTCTAAGTACAGCACAATACAGAAAGAAATGAACATTAAATTAATGCATAAGTGGTACTCTTATGAGAATCAAACAAAGACCCAGTTCTAAAAAGGATTAGTGAAGGCCTTTCAGACGAAGTAGCATTTGATTTTCAAAAAGGTGGAAGGCTTTTTATTTTGAGGAAGCTGGAGGCCAGCAGGACATATCAAGCTAAGAAGTGAGAGCATAAACAGGGAGCCTCTACTGTTCATATTCTTTTCAGTGAACATCAAGTAGATCTGTGTGGTTAAAGAGTAAGTTATGTCAAAAACTGAAATAGCAGATCAAGGGAAGTGGCTGTTTAAGAACCAGATTATGTTGTTATTTAAATGCTGTACTTAAAACCATGAAGAGGAAAAAGCCATTGCCGTCTCACAGGAGAGCAGTGAAAGCTGCTGATCCATATTTTAGGGAGTAGCTCTGGCATCAATATGAAAAGCGAACAAAAGTGAACACTTGGAAGGAAGGAAACTTGGGAGATCATGGCAATAGATCAAGGTTAAAAGAATGAGAACTGGAACTCATTATTGAGGTGAAGATGGAAAAGAAGGGATAGATGGTAGGTAAAAGAACATTTAGGAGTAGTTTGCCATATTTCAACTATTCTGGGATGTACTTTTGGTTGCATTTATAACACATATGAAATCTGGTTGTATCTTACAACTGATGGCATCTTACAGTTGTAAGTGGCAGCATTTTTCATTCTTTCTTTTTTCTTAGTGGTACATAAATATTGATGCATCTTAAAATCTCTGGCTTCTTAGACTTGATATATGATACCAGGATTTAGTGACAGATTGGATGGGGAAGATAAGTAAAAAGGTTGAGTCAGAGACAGCTCTGAATATTCTAGCCCAAGTGGTGAGGTAGTAGTACCATTAACTTAGACAAGAGGGAGTGCAGGAGGAGGAGTGAATGAGTGGAGGAGGCCAAGTTTTGGTTTTGGACATATTAAGGTTAAGGCAGCTACAAGATCCTTATACATAGTTGGCACCTGGGCATATGGACTTAACAATATTGTTACTTTTTATTTTCCTTTTTTTTGAGGGATTACTATGTGTAAGTCTCTGTGCTTACAATTTTACATTATTAAATCTTAAACAATACCTGAATGAAAAGTGTACTGGGTTAAAAAACAATTTTCAGAGGTGGAAACTGATGCCCACCAGAACTAAAGGGCTTACCCAGGGTCAAACAGCTCAGTAAATGGCAGAGCTGGAGTTGGCCCCAGGTTTGTCTCTTGAAGCCTAAGCTCTGCCACTTAGGTCCAGTTATAGAGGATTCTCAGAAGTTGTCATGTGGAAAAGATGTTAACACCGTGTGATACGTGAGATTAAGAGAGAGAATAGAACTGTCAGATAAGATGGCCCAGGACAAAACAGAGAAAGCAGCTATACTGCCTCAAGTATTTTGACTATAAGCATCTCACTCTCTCATCCTTTTCCCATCACACCCGCTCTCCAGCATTACTTCAGCCTTATCAAGACCCATCCGTTGACTCTGTGACTCTATCACTTTTTCACTGTCATCATTACCATTCACATACTCATTTCCCTTATTAGCTGTGGTCATTTATTTTCATCAGTCATTTGTCTCTCTCTTTCTCCTTGGCAAAATGCCAACTCTGGATAAGCCCAGCTATTCATTTACTTCCTGTTTGAACCTGAGCAGCTAAAAATTGGTAAGAAAAATACACACCTGTGCTAATTGGTCTTACTTTACACTCAAAACCACAGACGTCAAGTAGGAGATCAACAGTGTTTGGCCATCCTGCTACATGTCCCTAGTAAATTTACTTCCTCACTTTTCAGAATAACTGCTTTATTCTCCTATTTTCTCAAGTTGATATCACCCACTGCTTCTCATTTTCAGCTGGTAACCTCACCTCATATTTAGTGACACTACGAGCATTGGAGCAGTTGCAACTTGAGTTCTCTCATCTTTCCATCAACAGATCTTCCATCCCCTTTGTATTTGTAGTCACACCCTCAGTCTTCACTTTTGTTCCAATGGAAAACATTGTATGAAGTAATGAAGACATTACTTCTGTGTAAGCCAAAATCTCCCTCTTGTACTTCGGATCTCAATCCCTTCTTGACTTCTTAGGGACTTTGCTGTCTATGGCTCTAATTTCTCCCCCTCTTCCTCCATCATTAATATCCCTCTTTACTGTATCATTCCCATTGGCATTCATACCAGGGCCTCATTTTTATGCTCTCCTTTACAGCAAAACATGAAAGAATTGTCTATATTCTCTGTCTTCTTCACCTTTCCTTGTTTGTCAACTTCCAGTCAAGTTTCCACCCGCAGTATTGGCTGAAACAGTGCTTTTCAGTAGCAGATTACAAGACTTCCATGCAGTTAAATCCCATACTCACTTCTCTCTCCACATCAAACTCATTCTCTCCTCCATATTTGACGTACTTGGCCACTGTGTCCCTCTTGAAAAACTTTCTTCTCTTGGCTTCTGTGAGACCATACTCTCCTGTCCTCCAGCATAGACCCCTGCTTCTCAGTTTGCTTTGCTGGTTGCTGCTCCTCTTCCTCTTCTTGGTAGAATGAGGATCTCCTCCAGTCCTGTGAATTTCAATACCATTATATAAAGCCAGTGATTCTCAGACCCTGTTTTGTCCACTTAAAAGTCAGCTTGGCGTCACAAATTTAACGTAGCCAAAACAGTATTCTTGATTTCCACATGTGAGACTTTCTTTTCCTTCATTTTTATCACATTAGTTAATGATAGCACCAACCACTAAGTTGTTCAGAACTGTGTTTTAGATTGGGGAGGTATTTAACCTTTTGTTGTGGGAGCAATTACATAGAAAATACTGATTGCTTTTAAATGTGCTTCTAATGAGGGCGGCCTATACTGGGTGGGAGAGCATTTTGAATCCCCTTAAATAATGTGCACAATTTTATGTTTTGAGTATTGGCTTTCATCCATTTTCAGATGAGTTCGTGACTTAAAAAAAGAAATTGTCATGCTCTCAAAGTCCAAGAAGGTAACTCTTCTTTCTTTAGCCAAGCGTCTTAGTTGGGGGTTATACATACTTCTTGGAGTACTGCAGAAATGTGGTGTGTGTGCTTGTGTGCTCATGTGCATGTGTTTGGGGGAAGCTACAGGATAGATAACGGCAGTATCTTCCTGGTACTTAGTTTGAGAATTTTTTTGGTCTTAAAACATTTCATGACTTAAAGATTAAATTAAAACACACATGAATATATTATGATCTGGACTTCTGAATCACTTGAATTTTTAGGAAAAAATAGCACCTGCACATGAAGTTCGTGCTTGTCTACATTTTGAGCCTCTGATCAGGAATACCTCCCAGATAAGCATTCACTCCTTGCTGTTAAGGAAAACTTTAGAAGAAAAGTTTGAGAAGCTGTGCTTCACGGTCTTACTTATTTATTTATTTTAATCAGTCCTGTAAAATCAGTTGAACTGAATGAATTAAAATTGATTTCTCCAAGAGGAAGTGTAAATCCATACTGAATTATCTTCTCTGTTTAGTTTTCTTATGTTAGTGTTCGTAATCAAGGGAGCACCTAAATGTTTGGGAAGCCAGACTGAGACCAGAGAATTCTTTGCAGTGAGATGTAAAATGATTACCTGCCTGTCATGAATTGCCTTGTATCTGTGATTTCTTTGAGGGTAGGGACCCCTTTCAAATTAATGAAATTCATGGTATCCTTCTGAGACAGGTATAGAGTAGCACAAGCATTTTCTCTGGAGAAAGTGGTTTGTGGTGGTTCTGTCTCTTCATTCTCCCTCTAATTCCTCTGTTTTCCCTTCATCTTCTGGTCCCTAGTGCAGAAAGACTCTACAATGGTATTGTTATTATTAGAACAGGAAATTATTGAAAATGGCTATAAAGTGTTTTGAGTCCCACAGTAAAAGTACCATGTGAATCAAGTGAAAGCCTAAGCGTTTGTTTTTTATTGTTAAATTTGTGCTATCTGAAGAATATTAAGTTATTATTCCCTCTGGCAGATTACCCAACTTATTGAATGTAAAATGCTGTCTTAACAGCAATTCCTTCATTCAGCAAACCTGCATTGAGTACCTCCTGTATACTAGGCTGTTTTCTAGACACCAGGGATTTTGGAATAGGTGAGGTGAAGGAAGTTCTTGCTCTCATGGGGCTTCCATTCTAATAGGGGAGATAGACAATAAATAGTGTAAACAAACATATAATATCAAGTAGAAATCTAAAGCATTTTCTCTCTTCTGTTTTCCCTCTGATAAAACATCTACACGAAATCAAAACACCTAGTTAACCCTGAGCAAGCCACCTAATTTTTTCACACTTTGGTTTCCTTATTTGTAAAGTATATTTATTCTGCTTGCCTCACAGCATTATTTTTTTAAAAAAAACAAAAAACAGAGAGAAAATGCATGTGAAAGCCCTTTGTAAAATATAGGCTATATAATTGTAAAGTATTACTATTTGTACTTGTTTAAATGGAGTTGAAGTTTTGTGTATTTGGTATATGTCAGTATTTCTGTCAGCATTGTTTGCTGTTTAGATTAGAAACCACTTGGGAGTGGGACTCCTGTCTTTTATGGTTGTTTTAGGTTTCATGCCTCTTTGGTTTGAGGGACTGTCTAGTAAGATGTCAATGCTTAATGGTTGATTGTTGCTCTATAATATAGTGGAATGAATTGAGGGAAAGATTCAAGTGTCAGAGGGATGACTGGACTAAATGTTCTTTAAAGAACCTTCTAATCCTGACATTTTATAATTCTGAAATAGAATAGCTGAAGAACAATTGTTTCAGTCTTAGTAGAACAAAATGCATTTTCTTTTTGGCCATGAATGTGGCTTGGAACAAAATTAATCCATTACAGAGTATGTCAAAAGTTTCAGTCTCTGTGACCAAATATCTCACATGTCTCTGTTATACATATATAAAAGCAATGTGGTAGCAGTAGCAGCATTTTAATAAGTCTTAGATGTCTCTTCTTAGAGCACCGACTGCTGTACTCTAGAGAAGCAATTTGTTTGCTCTAAACTAACTTCTTGGGTTTCTACTTGTGATTGTTGCCCTGTACTAAAAGTAATGTTTCTTTTTTCAAAGGTACGCCAGCCTGTCATATGCATCAACAACCATGTATTTTGTTCAATTTGTATCGATTTGTGGTTGAAGAATAATAGCCAGTGTCCAGCTTGCAGAGTCCCTATCACTCCTGAAAATCCTTGCAAAGAGATTATTGGTAAGGGCCTATTTTATAAACACAGAGAAATAGATTTGAAACAATCTCTAAATAATGTATATTTGGAGGAAGACTGAAATAGACAGTTTTCATTGATGTTATTTTGCCAATATCATACTGTATAGATTCGTCATTTATATAACCTGTAATTGGAGCGACTGAGGGGCACAAGGCACTATGAGAAGTCTTGGAACCTCATAGAACTTACATTCTGGTAGAGGCTGTGCGTGCGGACCAAAATATTAATGGTTTAAAGCAACAGATGCTAAAGGCCAAAAAACGGCTCACAGAGTTCAGGCAAGGAAGTTCAGCTGGGAACATTGAGAAGGGATTCATGAAACAGATGGCCTTTAAGATGGAGATTTAAGGATGGATAACATTTCAGCTGGTAAAGATTAGGGAGGGCATTTCACGCAAAGGTAGTAGTATGAACTAAGGTTTAGAGTAGGAAAACACAAAGTATGTTTTTGGAAATGATCAGTAGTCTAGTTTGGGTCTGACTACTGAAATAAGATTGAAAACGTAGATTGAGATGTTAGTGCAGATATCTTGAGTGACAAACTAAATCAGGGACTTGCTCAATGGGTGAGAAGAAGGGAGAAGTGGGCATGATGGTTGTGAGCAAGGGAGTGGCATGATCCAAAATGTGCTTGAGGAGTCTTACTAGGGTGATGGTATGTAGGTTGGGCTGTAGAGGAGAGACATGGTGTGAGTAGGTCAGGTGAGGTTCTTGCCCAGGTGAGGGAGAATGTGGGTCTGGGTTAAGGGTAAAAAAGAACATTCAGTGCCACACTAGTGTAGGTAAGAGGGGGCTTAAGACTTTAACTAGAAGATCCTTGAAAAATAAAGCATTTAAAGAACATTTTTAGTGTTTGGTTTTTATTCTGCTCATATAAATTATTTCTCTTAGATTGCAAAAATTAAAATGACTTTTATTTGGTATTGCTTTAGAAAAAATTGAAAGTGAATTAGTCATTAGCTATGTATAGAAAACACTTCTCAGAAAACTTAGGAAGACATTGTAATAGTCCCAAATTAGGAAAAATGGACTTAAGATTTTTACAGTGGAATTGGAAAGTAAGATATATGCCAGAACAAAAGAACTAGTGGGACTTTGGAACTAAGAAATCCAAAGGGCGAGTCAGAGATGCCTCCAAGGTTTCTTTCTTGGGTGACCTGGGTGAAGTCCAATAGAGGAATATTTCTCTGCCATGCTGCATAGTGTAGTGTTAACCTCTCTGCCTCTAGTTTCTTACCTGTACTGAACTTCACCAAGGACTCAAGTCTTTTCTTGCAGAAGATGAGCTCTGATGATTAAAATAATTTGAAAGTTTTCCCTCAGCTTCTCTTCACATTCCTTCTCCTGCCTTCATTCATTCATATCTAAGTGATATTTCATAAATTATGTCAAGTAAAATAGTTCATCCGTCCTTGTATTTGGATAGAACACCCTGGAAAAGAACATCTGTAAAATCCCTTTGCTATCATGATGCTAAGAAGTACAAAGGTATCGACAGCGTAAGTGAAGAGTTCTCAGGAAGAATTCATTTTCAGTGTATTTGTAATGAGTCCTTATGGGCATACAGTTAATGCTGTGATTCATAATCCATTGTTAACTGGATTGTTACAATGAAAATCAGTGAAAAGACACATTAATCTTTTCAGTTGTGTTACCAATAACAAAGTATGTTTGAATGAAGTCATTGGTTATAATTATCATATATAGTTCATATATATAGATATATATTTGATAATTATATCATATATGAAATATTGATAATGTTTATATAACATTGGTTTAATATAAATATAATCAGTGCTATTTTATTGCTATTTGACAATAGTCTAGGGTTCAGAATTTGCAGTAGTTCAGATGTGATAATTAATAAAATATAGTCTTTGCCTTATTAAGTTTATTATAATAAGATCCATAAGTAAGTGTTTGATATTTTTACTGCAGGTATTTTTTATGCTGTTATTTGATATTTATCTTTTCTAAGGATTGAGTTAGAGAAGAAGCCTGGATGGCAGCCCCAAGTGTGTACATAACGGAAAGGGTAGATGTTAAGCTGGAGAACTATAGAAGACAATAAGAAAAGGGTTCATTTTCGATTTAATTCTGCCCAAATCAGGATGAAAAATTAGATTTTTTTTTTCCCTGTAGGAGGAACAAGTGAAAGTGAACCTATGCTAAGCCATACAGTCAGGAAGCACCTCCGGAAAACTAGACTTGAGTTACTCCACAAAGAATATGAGGTAAATGATAATTAAAATTTAAAATGACGACAGCATTGAATTCAAGGTAAAACTGAGCTATCTCAGTCCCTGAACTTTTTAGCGTAAGCATCTAATGAAATCTTATTTTAAATGCCAATTTTGAGAATATCTTATTGGTAAATTTTTCTTTTTCCCTTTCCTATTTTAAATAGGGGAAAGGAACAGATGGAGCCATTTCCTTTTTTTCCTTCTTTTAATTTAAAATTTGTTCTCAACAGTCATGTCATTTTGTAAGTGTTTGTTCCCTCAAGAAGTTGGGAAATAAAGGAAACTCTCTTGTGAAAGTCAGTCTTCCAACTCCCACAGGGCGTTATGAATGTTCTGGTAACAGTGGCTATAACTTTCATTCTGTTCTTGTTTCTGCCGATAAATTCACTGATAATTACAAGCCTGGTCAGTGTGGTAAAGTAAATATACCTATGTCAACTATCAGCAAAGAGATTTTGGTATGAAATATGCTATTTCCTAATTCTTTTTTTTTGCATCTGAAGCAGTGAGTTTTTTAAAACAAAAATTGTGTGTATTTAAGATGTACAGCTTGATGTTTTGATATACATGCACATAGTGAAATGATTACTTTAGTCAAGATAATTGACATATCTCCTCACATAAGTACACCTGAAATATACTCTCAGCGAGTTTCCAATATACAGTACAGTCTTATTAACTATAGTCATCACACTATACATTAAATCCCTAGACATATCTATCCTTCATGACTACAACATCGTGCCCCTTGATCCATCTCCCCTTTTCTTGCTCCTCCCCATTTCCTCCACCTCCCCACCCTTGGTAACCATTGTTTAACTTTCTGCTTCTATGTGGTCAACTTTTTTACATTCCAATTTAAGTGAGATCATGCCGTAGTTTTCGTTCTGAGAAGGTGACTTAACAGGGTGATGGGATTTTTCCAAATTAGCTTTATGCTAATGGAATACTTACACTTTTGAATAGTAAACCTTAAGCCCTATTGTCGTTTTATGTTGGCTAAAGGCGGGATATTACTGATCTCTTCTTTTGATACAAAATATCTTTGTTAAACTGTATACATGGAAACTACTACAGGAGCTGCCTCAAAAATTTTTTGAAATAAAATAGGGCATAAATAAATGACTGAATCATTCATATATGTGTTTTTTCTGTTTATATTTGTTTATTCACTAATATATTCAAACAAAGTGATTTTCTCATTTTATAATGCTATTTAACTTGGAATGTATTACAGTTCAAAATAGTATATAATACTATATGTTAACTCTAAAATGTACTCTTACATATTTAGTGAATATTTATCATACTTAGGTACTAATCAGATTAATCCTTTATGAGATGACTGGCACATTGAGCTACTTGGAATTTATTTTCTAACAACAGAATTTCTAGTTTAAGATGAAATATTCGTTATAGATGAATAAATGGTATCACAGAAAAGAGTTGTAGCCCAAATGTTTAGTAATTGGATTTAAGATAATAAGCAGTTCCAGATGGGGAAAACTAATACTTGGAATAGTCATGGTGGTAATTAAAGAACCAGAATGTAGAAAGGTTAAAAATGAACTACAGGTATTATTCTGAAATGGAAAGTGGAAGTGGTATATGGTTTCACTCTTCAAGTACAGAAGCAAAAATATAAACATCAAATGAAACTGTAAGAGATCACCTTGATGAACACTGTATTTTTTAATTCCCCTCAGTAAAGCAATTAAACATGCCTAAGAATTTTCTTCTGAGGAAATCTACTTCCTTGTTGAATTCATGTGACTTTTTTTGTTTTCTGGCTATCTTAAGTAGAATCAGAGATTTGACATTTTAATTTTTTTAAAACCACAAACTGTCATTGACTTAAAATGAAAGCAATGAAAATGCCAATTTTTATCAAAGTCAAAATATGTTTTCAGAATTTGAACTGTAGGTGACTTTCTGACTACAAAACTATTCTGATGGGTAAAGAATCTGTTCATCTACCAAACTTTGAGTATAAAATTTAAAAACACATTAGCCTCAGTTAGCATATGAATGTGTTTAGTGTCTGTGTCTACCTAATGGCTATGCAATGCTTTTCAGGATGAAATAGATTGTCTGCAAAAAGAGGTAGAAGAACTTAAGAGTAAAAATCTCAGCTTGGAGTCACAGATCAAGACTATTCTGGATCCTTTAACCTTGATGCAGGGCAACCAAAATGAAGACAAACATCCAGTTGCAGATAATCCAAGTAAAATTGACCCAGAAACTGTAGCAGAGTGGAAAAAAAAACTTAGAACAGCTAATGAAATCTATGAAAAAGTGAAAGATGATGTGGATAAGTTAAAGGAGGTATGTCATGGTTGTTTTGAAAATTCTATTATAGTTTTTAAAATTCTATTGTGTTGTTTTTAAAATTCTATAATATTTTAAGTACCTTCAAAGGTATAAATAGCCATATTATCTTGACTCATCATTAGATGATTTGTGGAGGAAGGACAGAAATCCCTGGATGAGCATTTATAAGCAATACGAAAACTTTTTCTCCTTAAATGTCATTAGCTGCCAAGACATATCAGATGGTTCCATTTGTAACTATAATTGGAGACTCTATAGTGCTTCTATATGAGTTTGCATCTTCTTGTAGAAGTGACATCAGTTTAAAGGATGTGTTTCTATTTCCCCTCCTTGTGGTTTGCCTTAATTTTTTTTTAAGCTTTGTCAGTGATTGCCTTGTATGCATAAAAACAAACACATATCCATTTCCCTACCTATAAAATGCAAGGTTTGGACCATATCTTTTCTGGTACTACCATTCTCTGATTTTTAAGTTGTAAATAGTTAAAGGCTTAATGACTAGTTCCAAGAGAGCTGTGGTAGCTGCTTTAGACTACTCTCTGCAAAAGACTGTTGTGGCTTATGAAGTGGGTTCATTTTTTTCAATTATTCTTCTATCCATCCAATAAGATAGAGAAAGCATAGGTGAAAAAGGCAAACCTCTAGGATTTTCCAGTCTAGGAAAAGAGATGAGATCCATACCATCAGCACTAGAGGCTATCATCAAGTGCTGTAGAGCTTTCTTGGCCAAAGGGAGCAGCCTTTAGCTTGACTTCAGGTTTATCCATAGTGGAGTCTTGTTATGCTGAATGGAGATGGTTTTGTGGTATCCAAGTCCTGAACCACCCATTCAACCTATCTACATGGTTAAATGCTGTTAAATACGTAATTAAAATACTGTTCCTGTGCTAAATTACTAAATCTTGCCTCCTGAAATCATTAATGAGTTACTATGATATTTTATAGAAGTACCACCACATACGGTCCTCAGATCCTCAGGGAGGTTAAGTAGCAGAAAAATATCTGCGACTTAGTGTAAATACTAAGCCATCTTCACATACCCACATATAAAATAAATGCTTTTTGGGCTCAGAAAAGGCCGAGATGAGACAAAGAAGGAACTTAGTGCTTTCAGAGGAAAAAGAAACTACAGACATGATTGCACTGAGTTTGTTACAAGTTTAGGGGAAGTGTGTAGTTTTTTTGCATATTAATGGCCAGTGTTAGCGTGTTGGTTTGTCTAAGAACTGAAGAGGGCGGTAAAAGGAAAGACAGCTGAGAAGTTACAGTATATATCAATCTACCTGTCCCTTTTATCTTCTCTTTCTCTTTTTGAGCCATCAGTAAGTTCTATACGGTCTCT